>NC_072030.1:16500691-16598191 GCF_027791375.1 Indicator indicator
CACCAGGCTCCAACCTCGGGCTCCAGCCTCTGGCTCCAACTTCATTCCAGGGAGTTGTAGAGAGCCAGAAGGTCTTCTCTCAGCCTCCTTTTCTCCAGGCTGAACAACCCCAGGTCCCTCAGCTGCTCCTCACCAGCCCTGTTCTCCAGACCCTTCAGCAGCTATTTTGCCCTCCTTTGAGCACACTCCAGCACCTCAGTGTTCTTTCTTGTAGTGAGGGCTGCAAAACTGAACCCAGCACAGGGGGACAATCACTTCCCTGCTCCTGCTGGTCACACCATTGCTGATCCAGGCCAGGATGCTGTTGCCCTTCTTGGCCACCTGGACACACACTGACTCATCTTCACACCCCCAGGTCTTTCTCTAGTGGGCCGTTTCCAGCCACTCTGCCCCAATCCTGGAGCTTTCAGGCATGGTTGTGACCCGATTGCAGGACCAGATACTTGGCCTTGTTGAATCTGCACAGCTCCCCACAGTCAATCTGTTTCTTCACAGCATGGGGAGATACAGAGCCTGGGAAACCCCTTCCTCAGGGTCTTGCCATGCCCCACTCTGGGACGTGACAGTGAGGGTGCCAGGCTTGGTAGAGCCAGACTTGGTAGAGCCATGCCAGTCTCAGGGTCAGCTCCAGCTGCAGACATCAGCATGGCTTCGAGGTGCCAACAGCTCTCTGGTGGGAATGCCAACGCTGTCAGCCTGAGGGTGAGGAGGCTGGCTTGGTTGGTAGCACAAGAAATTGTTAGGGTTAGAACACGTAGCAGGGTTAAAAGGAAATCATTTGGCCATTTGAAGTGCTTGAAGGTTGGCAACAAGTCTCTGCTTTTTGATGGATAAGAAAGCTGATTTGGCAGCAATTTCTTTTCCCTCATTTTGGTTTCTTTTGGGATCGGGTTCCCATTTTAATCCCTGTAGGCTGCAGGAGGCTCTGCTTCATGCTTGGGTTGCTGTGACAGCCTGGAAAACCTTTCAGCCAGGACTGTTTTGTGGGCCAGGGTAGCTGGCACCTGAAACACGTAGTTGGGATGCACCTGAAATCTGGGAAAGAGGGAAAAACAGAGTGTGGGGAATCATATTTTCCCTGCTCTAGCTGAATGAAATTCCTTTAGCAGTAAGTGACTTGCTGCATAATTTTTGCTGGGCTCATGGTGATTGTGATGGGGAAGGGGTGGGGTGTGGGGGGAAGATGCTGGCCCTGGGACTGAGACAATAGATTCACACCGGAGCTTGGAGCAGGAGGCTGCTTTGTTTTGCCTGCCTGTAGCAGCATTGCCCCAGCTCTCCCCACTCCATTTCCTCGGGAGGGGAGGAAGGGTGGGGGAACGGGGATGCTGCTTGCTCTACCAGCACACCTCAGCCACCCTGAGCCACAAGGGTGTGCTGGCAGCACTCACACTGCCTGGCTGCCCTCTTCCACCCAGCCACGGGTCCGCACCCCGCCGCTGGGATTTCAGGTTGAACAGGATTGGGATCTCCGTGGGGTTAGCTGCCGGCTTTGGGAGGCAGGGGAGGTTTTGCAAGGCTCTGTCACTGCCTGCTCCTGGCCCCAGCAATCCCGGGAGCAGCTCAGGAGCAGTGAATCATTTGTTTTGGTTTCCCCTTAACAGGCTCTTGGCTGCAGTGCCTGGTGCAGTAGCAGTGGGCATAGGAGAGATGAGCCACCAGCCGTGAGAACTGGTGCCCCACTGGTCCCCAGCCCTGCCACAGCATCCTCTCCTGGTTGCTGCCATTAGGGATTCTGTATGGGTCACATCTCCCAAGTTCTCATCTCCCAGGGATGAACCATGGGGTGGTTGAGGAGAGGTTTCTGGAGACAGAGGCTCAAGAGGGAGCTTGGTTTGACCTCTTGTTGGAATGAAGAACCCAAGGCAGGCGTCTGGTAGTCCTTTGGGACACTCCATCCTCTGCCTCTTTGAGGCTACACCTTGAGTACTAGGTTCAGTTTTGGGGTCCTCACTACAAGAAAGAACACTGAGGTGCTGGAGTGGGTCCAGAGAAGGACAATGGAGATGGTGAAGAGCCTGGAGCACAAGTCTTGTGGGGAGCAGCTGAGGGAGCTGAGGTTGTGTAGTCTGGAGAAAAGGGGGCTGAGGGGAGACCTTCTCCCTCTCTGCAACTCCCTCAAAGGAGGCTGCGTCCAGATGGGGTTTGATCCTTTCTCCATAGTCACAAGCAATAGGATGAGAGAAAACAGCCCCAAGTTGCACCAGGGGAGCTTTAGGTTGAGTATTAGAATAAACTTTTTCACTGAAAAGGTTCTCTGGAACAGGCTCCCCAGGGAGGTGTTTGAATCCTTATCCCTGGAGGTGTTAAAAAGACACAGAGATGTGGTGCTGAGGGACATGGAGAATCTCACCAGCCTTGGAGAATTAGAGTGGTTGGACTGGATGATCTTAAAGGTCTTTTCCAAACAAAATGATTCTATGATTCTTCCTCACTGCCTCCCCATCCCTTCCTACCACCAGCCTTCTCCCATCTCCTCCCCAGCTGGCCAGGGAGTGATCATCCTGACAGCCAATCTGGGATGCTTGTTTGGCAGCAGTGTGCCAGGCCCAGGGCTGCAAACATGGATTTTAACTGTGCTTGGAAAAGAAACTGCTGAAATCCTCTTCCTTCAGCAGGCTTTGTGAGCTCCTGGCTCTCTGCCTAGACAATAGCTCTTACAAGGAAGCTTTGGGATTGTCCAACTCATTTCTTTCACCTTCTTTATTCTCTATATACCCCTGAAAAGAGGTTTGAGAAGGGGAGGAAGCAGCCCCAAGGTGAAGCAAGAGGAGTCTTAGCTTTGACCTGCCTGGGGTGCTTGAGGATGGAGCTGTGGAGGAAAACCAGAATGGAAGGAAGACCACAGCATTGTTCCAGCCATGCCAGGCGTGCTCCTGCTCCCACTCCCACCAGGACCAAGTGCTCCAGAGCTGTTCCACCTCGCCATCTCACCATCAGTTATGGCAACTGGGTTGAAACCCATGCCATTTGGGTAGAATGGCTCTGGGTTTGCATGAGGTTCCTTGCTGGGTGAGCCGATTTTCTCTGGCAGGAGAAGGGTTTGAACTCAGCTCTGCTTATGCAATGGGGACAGCGAAGTTTCACAGCATCCTAGGGTTTCATACCTCTGGTGCTCTACAAGAAATGACCGTTCTGGGAAAGATTTTGCCACCAGTGTCTGTGGGAGCCCAACTGCTCCATTGAGCAAGCTGTCTGCTGGGTGTCTGGAGAGACAAGAGTTAATGTTAAAGCATCCGGCAGCAGTATCAGCAGGGAGGAAGGTTCCCTTGATTTCCTAAGCTCCAGCACAACCTAAGCTCCTAAACCCTAATCCCTCTCTAAGCTGGAGCTGCCAGGCCAGGGACAAGGACAGAGAACAAGCCCTGTGACAGTAGCCAAACCAGCCACACAGCTGTTCAGTGACACCACAGCAGGATGGAGGTGAGTCCACTACGTCCAGGAAGATGATCCACAGGCCAGGATCCTCCTCAACCCCCCAACTTTTGGGCTATTCTTGGCCATGTTGTCCTCTGAGATCGTGCTTGCATTGTTTGCCAGCTCAGGTGTTTCACAGTGAGCCCTGTGGGGCTGTCTCAGCAGTCACCCAGCTGCTCCAGGGTCAGTGATGGGGGTATCCGAGGTGGGCACAGCTGGCAGATGAACCACAGGCAGGGTGCTATGCCAGGTAGGAGGGGTGTCCCTGCCTGTGGGAGAACTTCAGGTTGAGCCTTGCCAAACACATCCTGGGAATTACAGAATCATTAAATGGTTTGTGTTGGAAGAGACCTTCAAGATCATCTGGCCCACCCACACCCCCCCCCCCCCTGCAGACAGCAAGGACATCTTCAGCCAGAGCAGGGTGCTCAGAGCCCCAGAATAAGCTGGGCCTGAGCACTTCCAGGGATGGGTCATCTTCTCCAGGCTTCTCTGCCACCACCTGACCTGTCCTCAGACACTCCAGGGATGAGGAACCACCTATGAACCAAAAATCCAAGAACACACCTTTTTGGCCAGGAGCAGCAGGATGCTGGAAGAGAAGGGTGTCCCTGAGCAACCTCCACAACCAGGAGGGTCACCCCGAAAAAAACCCTGCACCCCCTCCATGGTGTCCCCAGCCTCTCTGCCAGGGGGCATCCCCGGGACCCCTCAGAGGTGGGACCCCCCCTAGCAGCGCGGGATGAGATAAGAGGCTGGGCCGGTGGCGGTAGGGGCGGGGGAGATCATCTCCTGCTCCCTCCGCGCCTCTCCGCGCCCGCGGGGCTGACGTCACCCTGCCCCTGCTCCGCTCACGCTGATTGGCTGCGGGTGACGTCAACTCTTTGCCTCCTTTTTTTTTTTTTTTCCTTTTTTTTTTTTTTTTTTTTTTATTCCTCTCCCCCCACCCCCCCGTTCCCGAGGCATGACCTCATCGCATTCCCGGCGGTGCGCGGAGCGGCGCGGAACAGCGCGGAGCAGCGCGGAGCCAAATCCCCCCCTCCCCCCTTCCCCCTCCCCGAGCGCGGGCTCCGCGCCAGCGGAGAACCCGCGGAGCGGGGGCGGCCGCGCAGGGTCAGTGCCTCACCCCCACCCTCCCCCATAGCTGTCTATAGGCGCCGGGTCAGTGCATCCCCTATAGGTGTCGATGTGGGGGGGGACGGGAGGGGAAATGGAGGGGGCGGTACAGCCCTTCCGCGTGTGCGGAGCCTGCGGACAGCGCGCAACATAGAGAAGCGGGTCTGTATGTACGGATATAGGGGTTGTGATTATTTTAATGTAAAGACAAAAATGAGGAGGGGGTGATGGGAAGGGAGAGGGTGGGGAGAGGGGAGGGTGTCCTCCCTCCGCGGGTGCGCATGTCGGGGGCACTGCGCTTGTTTTGGGGGAGGGTTGTTGAAAATCCTCCTCCCCCCTCCACTTCTGCCTCAGAAAGGTGCGTTTGGTGGTGGCGCAGGTGAGGAGGGGGTTTGGGATGGAGGGAAGGGTGGGAATGGAAGCGGTGTGGGCTGCGCTGGGGTCGGTGTGATGATGATGATGGTGATAGTGATGATGATGAAACTGTTTGGAGAGTCACTGCTGTGTCCTTGGCGTTTAAACGCAGCCGGCGTGTGTTTAGCAGTGGCGGGGAGGGAGGAGGGGGGGAATGCAACACTTTGAAGGCACTGCCGGCCAGGAAGGGGTTAATCTGCCCCTTTAAAATCATCCCCCTCAGTGTGCATGGACCAATTGATGTCCTCCCTCCCGCCACCCTCCACCCCCCCACCCCCCACCCCCCCAAAAAAAAAATTATTACCTAGCGCTACGCGGTGCTTGCTGGCTCAGCCCTGGTTGCTGTCACAGCTCCCTGCTCATTTCCCCTATTGATAAATAAGTTCCTTCTCCTTCCTGCTCCCCCCACCGCCACCCCCTTGCCTTTTCTCCTCCCCCAGAATTAAATTCCTGAGCAGGAGCAGAAGCTGATGTCAGTGCTTCAGCTGGCATTGGGGCAGCTCGGTGCACAGGTCAGTCAGCGGCGGCGGTGGCGGTGGCAGGCAGTGCGGTGCGGGACGCGGTGCAGTGCCAGCCTTCCTCGGCAGCTCGGGATTTGGCTGGGCACGGATGCGTTTCTCCTTCCTTCCCACTGCGGTCCTTCCCAACAGCTCCCTGGTGGGCGCTGGGCTCTGGCACGAGCATGTGTGGAAGAGACCATCCCTATCCTAAGCATAGTGGTGGTGACAAACGGCTCGGGAATACCTGATTTGGGGTATCAAAGCATCTCGCCCGAGGAGATGGTTAGCATAGCCATGAAGCCCTGAGCAGGTAGGGCTGAGGATTGCTGCTGGCACTTCAGGGGCCATATTAACCTTGACAGCAGCTTCCCCCTGGTGCGGGGTTTAACGCCCACTGGCATTGTGCTGTCCTCCTGCACTGAGGCGAGAGGCTGGGGGCACAGCTGCCTCTGTGCCCAAGTGCCACTGCGGACAAGCTTTGTTTTGGGAAGGGCTCCATGGTTGGGAACTGGTGCTGCTGGGTTTGGCCTCCCCTCTGCCAGACGGGTGGGTGAGCTGTCAGAGGGTGTCCGTGCCAGGAAGACTCCCTGCAGAAGAGGTTGGTTGAGGATTTGGGGTCTGACTGGGTGGGGGTCCTGCGCTTGCTTTGGTTTTTCTTGCATTGCTTTCCCAAAATGAAATTCCCAAGATGCACTGAGAAAACCCTCCTGGGTCACAGCTGCAGGTATTTGGGATTTTAAATACCTGCAAGGACTTTGCAGGTGTTTCAACCCCAATTTCCCTGGCACAGGCATGCTGGTAGAGCTTTGACATGTAGGACCATCTGAATGTCTGGGACAGGAGAGGACAGTTTGGTGCAGGAGCAGCAGATGGATGCCCGAATATCTCTTTCCCGTGGCAGCAGGCAGAAATTCCTGCCCTCTGCCCATCAGCAAGGAGCTCAAGCAGCACAAATCAGGGGCTTGGAGGGTCTCTGAGGCAAGCTAGCAGCAACTCACCCCAAAAGGCTTTTAACCCAGCAGATTTGCCCCCCGCTGTGGATTTCAATTGTCCCTGCCTTGATGCATGGCAGACAGTAGGGAAGGAGAAGATGGATCTAGTGTTGCTGTTTCAAATCCAGCCTGAGAGCTGAGCAAAGCAATCAGAATTCTTTAGGAGCATTCACTGGGTGCTCTGCATGGAGATTGTCCTTGCAGATACTGCACCGTGCCTGTCCGCAGAGTGGGTTTGTGCAGGCACTTTGCTGAGAAAGCCACAGAGGTGCCTGCCTCTGGAGAGCTTAGATGCACCTAAAATTAATCACAACGTCACTATTCCTTCGAAGCACCCCTAAGGGCTGGGCAGCTCTTCGCAGTAAGCAACTGTCCCAGGTGGATCTTGGGAGGTGGAAGAAAATTAGCCTCTCCCCCCTGCAGCCACATTCCCCCCCAGAAGACTGGAAACCCACCGCAGCTCTGGATTTCTGAAACAACTTCTCTTGGCGTGGATATGAGCAAGTCCTCGCTCCATCCCTACCCCTTCCCTCTGCACCAGCTGCTTCCACCTACGTCAGAGACAGGGAGTGTGTTGTAGGTGCTTTTCCTCTTTGGCTTTGCTTCTTTGCCTTTAAGTGAGGCTGTTCTGAGGGATCAGAGGTTGGGCTCTGCGGCGCGCAGCTCCTGCAGCCCTGGGCGCAGGCAGGTGCGGAGCGTGTTAAGGCTGTCAGGGGTGGAAGAAGGAAAAGGAGGTGCTCCAGCTCTTGGCAGCTTTGATTTATGGTGGGAGCTCCATCACACTGAATCCGTTCCAGCAAACCGAGTCTTGGAGGGAAGGAGGTGATGAAGAGAAGGAGCTTGCAGATCCAGACTCCTCTCTGCCTACTAGGACAGCTGGGAGGTTGCACCAAGAGACCTTTTAGCCCTCAGCTCTAGGGTTAATGGCAGCATTAGGGAGGAGATGTCTGCAGAACCCCTTGGATGCTCCCAGGTGGGTCTCAGCTCACTCTTTTTAACTTGCTGCTATGCAGAGAAGCTGCAATGCCATCACCCTGTGAGGAAAGCTTCCAGCAGCTGCTCTGTATCCTCATACCCTCTGGGGTTTAAAACCTGTTTGTCAAGCTTTACTTTTCTCCTCTGAAGATACACCTGTCCCACCTGATGCCGAGTGGGAAGGAGGCACTTGATGTAATTACATGGGTAGGCTTGGGGAAGGGAGGTGAGTGGCCTGGGAGCAGTCATTGGATAGGAAGCTAAACCAGCTCTCCACTCAAGATTTTCTCAAGCTTGCTCAGGAGACCTGGGCCTTTGTCATATGCAGAATTATAACACAGCCAGCTTAACACTGACAATGCCAAGATGCTCTGCACTGGTGATGTCAGGGGCTGCCCTCAAAGCCAGTGGTCAGTGGCAGTGTAGGTTCTCAGAGGAACAGCAGGTGGTATATTGTACCTTGGTGATGGCCTGATGGCTTTGCCTGCTCCTCTGATGGAGGAGGAGACCATGGCATGTGTCACATCCCTGTGGGAGAGCTGCTCTTTTAGAAGCCAGGCAAGAGCTGAGACCATGGTGGAACATACCCAGCTCTGGCCATGGCAAGGTGCCTTGGGTGCCCTATCTCCTCTTCAGCATGAGGTCATGGAAAGGAAAACACAGTCTTATCTCTTCCTCTTTCAAGGGATGTTTGTAGACTTTCTACCTCCAAGCCTTTGAGTCAGTCCTGTCCAAGAGGCTCCTTTGGCTCTCAACCATCTCCACTTTGAGCAAGGAGAGTATAAGATGGCAATTCTGGGTGGCTGTGCCCAGCATAGAGCCCTACCCAGTCTAGGCTTGGTTCTGCAGGATGGTTTGCTCTGTGCTTCTGCTATTTGACTCCTCTTCTGAGGTGCTCTAAACCCAGCTGGACAAGGTAGTCTAGGTAGGTGTGCAGGGGGTACTTTCTGTTGCTTTGCACAGAGCTCCTGTGGGGGGTCTGCTGTGCTGGATCTCCAGTTTCCAGAAGTGACAAGCAGTACTTGTTTGCTTGGTGCTTTGGAAGGATCAGGATTTCAGAAGATAGCTGCAGTAGCCCAGACTATGACTGGAAGAGAACCTGAAGATGTTCACTGGAAGCTGGTCCAGTACATGAAGAGTCTTCTAGCACAAAGAGGGAGCAGTAAGGGCAAAGAAATTCAGGGACTGTCTGCAGGAAGGTGAAATAAGTGATGCATTTTGCAGTGACTTCAATTAAGAACACTCCAGCAAACTATCTGGGGCTGGAAATCCTGCCTTGATTCCCTCTTTTCTTCCCACTCCTCCAAGTTGTTTGCTGCGTGTGGGAAACCCTGTGGGTCCTGTTTGCCCACCTTGACCTGTACATGCTTGACTTACCTGCCTTGCTTGTATCTTTCTCAAACCAAGCCTTCAGGTCTCTTGGGGCAGAGACTTTGTGTTCCTCAGGAGTTTCTCCAGAGCCCTTCGGGTGCTGTAGCTCTTTGTGCAGCATTTCTGCCTGCTGCCTTATGAGGACCATCATTTCTGAGCCTGCTGATGACAGGGAACAAGTCATTTGGTGACAAGAAGGGCAGGTTCTGGTGTTGATGTTAGCTCTGCTTTAAGGGAGAGAGGGGTTGGACCAGCTGATGTCCTGACGTCTGCTTCAGCCTAAATCATGCCATAACTACTCCATAAATATCCATCAGCCTGCTGCTCCCAGGCTTTCATAAAGTACCTGCTATTAGGCAGTGATGGCGAGGGGACGTGAAAAGAGGTGCTTTGATCCTGTGTGGAGCCTCCAATGACAGCATGCCCCTGGCATGCTCCAGCCCCTCCACAAGACGTGTCCTCCAGCCCTGCTGCTGATGCACTGCGTCCTTCCGCTCCGTCCCCGCCTTACCCGCCCGCCCTGGAGGTGTGTGGTGTGCCCCCATCTAGGGCTTCTCACCTCACCTTTCTTCTGCCTTCTCGTGAGAGGAGAGCTGTGCCTGGCAATTCAGCTGATGCAGCACAAGCTCTGCTAGAGATTTCAGCCCTGTGTGTTGCGTTAAACCCTGCGCCTGCCTCGGTCACACATCTCCCGTTGCAACCCAGCCCCTCCCGGCTGACACCAGGCACTCTGCTCCAGACAAAGAGGGTCCAGCAGTCTCTGGGGGTGTGCTGTGGAAAAGAAGCGACCACCAAGTGTCTCCAGTATCAGCTGATTGTTTTGGCGTTGCCTCTAACAGCCCTCATTTCCGAGCTGGAGATGGCAGCCTGGTCCTGCTCGAGCCGGAGCCTGAGTGGAGCTATTCAATGCCATCTTCATCTGCCTTGGCCGGCAGCCCTGCGCGGGGAGCGGACGGGCACAGCCTGAGCCTCGCTTGGCACTTGAGGCTGTTGAGTAGAGGGCTGGCGTGGAGAGGGTGCCAGCACTGCTGACTTGTGAGCTAGCCTGTGAGAAACCACCTTAACTGCTTTGCTGCTGGCTGAGGACCTTGCAGAGCTGTCCCCGGCAGCTTTGCTAGCTTGGCAAGGGCTTGGAGCTCTCATTTACACCTCACCTGCTGCTCACCTCAGCTTTGGCTCTTCTGGTGAGAAGTCAGAAGGACATGGCAGGGCAGAGAGGTGACCCAGAGGGACAAGTCTCCAGCCAGGGCTCTTTGAGTTATTCTGTGAGGTGGTGAGGGGACAAAACACCTCCCATGCACCGGGGGAAGCTGACTGCTGCTGCAAAAAAATCCAACCCCCCAGTGCAAATCTCTGACTGGGCAGAATCTCCCCAGACACGTCCTTTTGTAAAGCACTACCAGCATTGTACCATTAAAAATAGATCAGCGTGTTCTCCACTCGCTGCCTGAATGCTGATGCCTGTAGTTCTGTGTCATCCTTGCAATCCCTTCTGCTTTGAGCTTGGCTGCCTCTTTGTCTGGCACCTGAGCAAGGTTCATTCAGCAGTAAGTGATACAAAGATAAGCATGAGCTCAGCTGGAGTCTAGCAGGATGGGGCAGGAAGGTGAAGAGAACTGAACTGGTCTTTGCTGGGGGTCAACCAGCACCCCTAAAGGCTTGATGTGATCACCCATGGTCAGAAGCAGGGATGAATGAGACCTGCTGGTGTGGGAACAAGTTGGAGGATGTTGAAGCTGTGAGTGAACACCATGATATACCTCCAGGCCTTTTTCTTTTTTAAATTGGAGTTAAATCATGGAACGGCTTGAGTTGGAAAGGACTTTAAAGATTATCCAGTTCCAGCCACCCTGCCATGGGCAGGGACAACTCCCACTAGACCAGGTTGCTCAAAGCCTCATCCAGTCTGGTCTGAAATACTCCCAGAGATATGGTGTCACATATAGATATGTATCTCACAGAATCCCAGCATGGTGGCTATTGGAAGGGACCTCTGGAGGTCATCTAGTCCAGCAGAGTCAGCCACAGCAGGTTACCCAGGAGCACAATGTCCAGGCAGGTTTGGAACCTCTCCAGAAAAGGAGACTCCACAACCTCTCTGGGCAACCTGCTCCAGGGCTCTAGCACCCTCACAGCAAAGAAACTTCAACACCTGCCTGGAGTTGGTGAGGGGAACACTGCTGCTCATTTCCTGCAGTGAATGAGTCCATGTAGTTTGCTACCCAGAGCAGCAATGATGATATGGATGAAAACAGAAGGCCCAGGCTGTAGAAGAGCTATGGCATCTGCCCAGCAAGCTGTGACTTGACATGGGCAATGGACACAAGCTTGTCCAGGGGGGTGAGGATGGAGGAAGACCTGCAGAATGCTTTGTTTGACCCTCACCTCAGATTAACAGAACAAAACCAGCTGGCCAGGAGTCACAGCCTCCAAAGGTAAAGGAGAGAGCGGGGCAGGGCCAGCAGCTTGGGCTTTGCCTGCCTTGTGTGTTCTTTCTAGATAAAGGTAATCCTCTGAAACCCAGGGTTGATGCCTCCTCATTGGAGCTGCGGCAAGAGGTGGATCCCGAGCTGACAAGTGCTAATGCATCCCAAACCTGGGAGCAGTTTGGCTATTGTGTGCACAAAGGAAATTCAGTGAGCCTTGAGCCAGGTCAGAAGAGTCTTGCAAAACATATTTACTGCTCTGGGGAGTATCTTATCCCGTGGAAAACCAGCATAGCTCCTGGCATTTGAGCTGAATTCTGGGTCTCCTGAGGAGGGCCAGAGTCTGAGCGCATGTAGGGTGACGTAAGTGTGGACATTGACCTCTGCTGGCTGGAAGCCTGGGCTGGGATCTGCACCTGCACCTCACTTTGCACCAGTTGTCATCAGAAACTGTGTAAAACCTTCCTGAGGCAGCAACGTTGTTGTTCTTCAGGGTCCTGTTCATCACTTGACTGTGGGGATTCATGATGCTGTGCTGGGCAGGTGCCAGTGGATTGTCTCCTGTGTTTGCTGGGTGCTTGCTTCACCAGCTTTGGCCTCACCCATGGCTGTCCCTGGCACTCTGCTGAGATGGACAGACTCCTGTGGCTTGGGGTGGTCCTTAAGAAGTGAAATACCACTGTGTTTATCTGCAGCCTTGAAGAACCACAGCTTAAGCCTGTGCTGTGCTGTCTTCCACTTAGCATGGAGGTGGAGTGGGAAAATAGTACACAGGTCCTGGAGACCCTTTCTCCAGGAGGCTGAAAATGCACCCAGCAGGTATTTATGGTGTCTGGTGTCCTAGGACAAGAGAGACAGACCAGGCCTGCAGAAGTATCTCACTGAATACCTTTCTGGGCTACTTCTGCCTGCTCTTGTTGCAAAAAGGCAAACAAGCCCCTGGAGATCCTCATGATAAGCCTGTTGGGCTCATGGGATCATGATGGGGCAAATGATGGGAGGAGTATCAGGCAGTGGGCAGCATCAGCAGGACTAGATTTCTCTTCTGCACTGTGGCATGACCTCTGTGTGCCAAGCTGCTCAAAGCAGAAGGTGCTTTCAGCTCTGAGGTGAGAGCCTGGCCAGCTCTTGGCTTGGCAGGGCGAGGATGGAAATGAGATAGCTTTGGTATTAGAAAGCAGCCTGCTTGGGAGCTCCATCCCCAGCATGAGCAAGGGCAGTGATGAAATGGCTGGCTGGTCACGGACAACCTTTGGTCTTGGATTTTGTAGGCTTTAAACTGAAAGCTTGTGTTTCTACTGAAGGGAGAAACCATCTCAATCGTGTTAAAGGCTCTAGTCTAAGAGGAACAGCTGCTGGCCTTGTCATCCAGAGTCCTGCTAAATAACCTCCCCTGCTCTTTGCCCCCATTGCCTTTTCCTGATGCAACCTCCAGACTGACCACTACCACTGCAGTCAGCAATTGTTCTGGGAATGGACAGTCTGCAAATCCTTAAAGCACATGGATCGCTTTGGTGGAAGCAGGCTAGGAGGTGATTGTGTTTGCAGTCATAGCCCATCCAAAGGTACTGGTGGTGGGAGAGACAAATACCAGGTGGTGGGAGAGGATGAGGAACCCCCTTTGTTTGGCTGAACTTCAACCAGAAGAGCTGGTGTGCCCTGTGGGGTCACTGTGGGCTGCATGGGAAAGACCCTCCCTGCAGCTAGGTAAAACTTGTCCCTTTTCCTTTCATCCCTGTGTTCCCATGGCTGAGCTGCTCCTTGCCACCAGCCACCTACCCAAGGCTGACCGCCCCATGCCAGCCTCGCCAGGTGCCTCCACACCGTGCCCCTCACCCAGTGTGAATGCACCATCTGGCCTTTACTGAAGGACATCCTGGTCCTTTGGCCGTGTCCTCCAGTGGGAAAAAAACCCTCCTGTCCCAAGGGCTGCAGGTGCAGAAGGGAAAATGGGAGGTGAGCAGGTGCAGCTGAGGTGCCTGCAGCTCTTTGCAGGGCTCCTCACCAGGCTGCTCCCAGCCTACGAGGATGAAAAGGAGACTGCGGCACAGGGAGGAGGAGGGGGGAAAAAATAACCAAACAAAAAATCAGGAGCTGAGCAAGCTGCTGGTCCTGAAACCCTGGGAAGGAGCAGCAGCTGCCTCCTGTGATGTGCTGCGTGGAGAAGGGGAGGCTGCCCCTGCCCCCCTTCCCAAAGCCCTCGCTGCATGGAGGGTTGAGAGAGGCTCTGCTTCCAGGGGGAGGCTGTCTGCAGAGAGCTGTGGTGGGGATGTGGAGTCAGCAGGAATGAGGCTGGAGTGGGAATAGGGATGGATGGGGCAGTCCTCTGCCTGCCCTGGAAAACCCCGGGAGGATCTGGGGGAAGAAGAGCAGGGCAGTGGACTGTATCACCATCTCCCCTCCACCTTCACACTGCCAGGGCTTGAGAGACGTTCCTCCCTGTCCTTAAGGTTCACCAGGGAAAGGTGGACAAGCAGACTTGTGCCTGGATTAGTGGATGTGGACAGTAGGGTTTCCTAGCATCGTTTTAAGGAGGAAAAGTGGGGGGGGGGGAATGCTCCATTCTTTCCATCTTCGAGCAGAGAAATCTTTTGTGCTGCCTTTTAAAGGGACCTCGAGTAGCTGCTAAGGAATCGTTGGTGGTTACATCACCTCCAGGGCAGCTACTGCAGGCACCTGACAGCTTTGTCCCACTGCCACCCTGGGGAGTCATTACTGCTCCAAATTCCTCACCCCTGGAGAAAGGCTTCATCTCTCACTGCAGGGGAGAAGCCACTACGCAGTTTCCCATGCTGTGAGTGGCAGGAGGGGATGAGGAGATGGGTTTGAGCTTCACAGCAGATGGGTTTAGAGCAGGGGGGGGGACACACCTTGGAGGTTCCCAAGCCCATCTCATTTGCTAAGCTGGGCTCATCAGCCCGTGGAGGACCTCAGCATCTTTCCTGGGGTGAGCCCAAGGCGCTGCAGTACATCGCCTCGGGCCGGAGGCGCAGCCGTTGCCTGGCAGCTGCAGGTTTCCAGGGAAACCAGAGGTGCTAACTTGTTAATGAGCCCCACGTCCCTGATTGCTGCTGCAAAATAATAATAATAATCATTAGCCATCGGCCCCTGATTTAGGAATCCCTCAAACAGCAGGAGCCTGCCGAGGGGAGCTCGCTAAGTGCCCAGGCACTGGAAAGAAATGGGCTGGAGGAGGGGGGAAAAGGGGCGGAGGGCTCGGAGCAAATGCCATGGTTTACATCTTCATCTGGCTCTGGGGAGCTGGGGGTGGTGGGGTCCTGCCAGAGCCCCAGTCAGTGAGCCTGGGCTGGTGGCAAGGCTGACCTGGATGAATGGAGGAGCCCTGCTTAGGCAGCATCTCACTGCAGGACTCAGAGGACTTTGCCCATGAAGGCTACAGGAGGAAAAAGGTCGCTTAGCCCAGTGCCACTGGTCCCCAGTGGAGGTGTGTGGTGGGTTGAAAAGGTGGCAGTGCTTCAGGAACAGCTGCTTTTGTGGGCTACTGGGCATAAACGAGCAGGCATTCCTCTGTGGTGCTCATATCCCTTGGGAAACTCAAGGTGGAGATGCCACCTGGGGGGAGCGTGCTGTAGATCCTGCCTCACTGCCATGAGGGCAAGGTGTTGTGGGGTCACAGCTGCTTCCCACAGCAAAGCTGGCCTGGCCAAGGCAGCAAGGGGAGCACCTCCTCAGCTGGACCATGCATGCAGAGTAGAGCTCACCAGGACACAACTCTTAGCTTGGTGCAAAGAGTGGCTACGCTGGTTAGTGAGGTTTATGGTTGCCACAGAGACATGCTGGCCTTCTAAGTGATGTCTCCAGTACCAGAGAAACCTGATCTGCACCATTCCCATAGCACATCTCTCAGCTGGGGACATGGTGCAAGACAAGAGACTGAGGGAAGTGGCCTCCACCTCAGTGCCCTGTGTTGAGCCAGCAGAGGGGTGAGTTCCCAAGGTCCATCAGGCCACACAGATAAGCAGCCTGGGGCATCTTTTGGGGTTTCTTGCTCTCTTGCTTGGCCTGACCAGAAGAGCGTCACAGCAACCTGGCTGTGAACACCTACCCTTAGCCCAGCTTGCCACTCACATCTCTGTCATGCTCATGGCTCCTGTGGCCAGTGCCCCTCACCTGACACATACGCTCCTGGGGATGACACAGGGGACAGAGTCCTGAGGAGCAGGCACTTGGCCCAGCCCATGTGCTAAGCTCTGCTCATCTTTCTGTCCCTCAGCTGCAGTATGGCCTCCCCTGCTTGGCTGTCCCCATTCAGCTAAGCCATGTGCCCATCCCCTCATTACAGGCACTCCAGGGAGAGGTGGAATTAAAGGATTATGGTAATGTTCTTCAGGAACACTCAAGAAGATTAAGATGGCTTTAATAAACTGATAAGAGAGGGACACAGCTACGTTTCTGAAACCCTAAATTAGGTTCCAGGTTAACCTTTTCCCCTGGTCTCCTGTCACCATGGTGAGAAGCTCTCTTACTTCAGCAGTGCTCCATGGCTGTGACTGTTCCTTCAGTTTCTCTTCTGATCCATCTGAGCAGAAGGACATCTTTCTTCCTTTTCTCATTGCCTTCCCAAGTACAGAGGCATTAGAGCCTTGCTCTTCTCAGAGACCATCTTACATACAGCCTGTGAGATGTTGTGAAGGTCTTGTAGGCTCTACTGGTGTCTGGGATTCCGTGTAGTTGGGGATAAACTCACCACCCCTTCATTTGGCTTCAAAATGTCCTGTGGTTGCTGGCAGAGAAGTGGTTCATCTGCCTTTGACCTGGCTGGACCTACTCTTAGAGAAGTCCTCATGTCTTGGATCTAATGGCAAGGTTACAGCTCCTATGACCATACTCAGTTATCTCCATCCCCTGTAAAGACTCCCAGAAAGAGGAGCAGAATGGACCAACCTTGCAGTGTCTTCCTTAGGTGGAGCTGGGAGTGGGACCTGGCTGCTGTGCCACATGTCTGCTACCAAGTTCACTTGGGTGTGTTGGAGTGGACATTTATCTGGTGGTTCTGCAGGAGGGCAGCTATTAGCTGAGCTGGGGAACCTCCTTGTCTGTCTCCTCCAATCTCTTCCACCCCAGCTCCTGTTCATTTGCTAGGACTTCATACTTGGAAGCCCTTTTCTGAAGGGGTTTCTCTCAGAGCAGTTAGGTGATGGAGGATCTATTCTTTCCCAGACTGCTTTGCTCACATCCAAGATGCCCAAAGTTCATCCCTTGCTCCTTCCCCTGGAGAGCAGACACCACCTTATCTGCAGAGGTACAGCACAATGCATCCCCTCATGCTGGCTCACTCCTTTCTCCCACTTCAAACTTCCCCTCCCATCCTTCTGCTGGGGGATTATCCCTGCCTTTTGTGACTCGCTTCCAGTCCCTTTTGCTTTCTTGGATGCATTTGGAAGAGCCAAGAAGAATTCACAGCTTGGTGTCCCGATGGGGATGGGATGCAGAAAGTGGTTTGGGGAGTGGGGTGTGAAAGGGAGCTGGAAGGGGAAGCTGGCTAATTTGCATCCTTTCTGAGTGCCCTGGCTCCATAGCCAAGTGACAGCAGGGGGGCTTCTGGCAAGGCAGCAGCGACGTAATGAGGTGTGTCATCTCCCAGCAGGAGCCAGCCTCGCTCCCCTTCACACCCCCTAATTAGAACTGTTTCCATTTTGATGCCCTCCCTGTGACAGGAGGGGGAGACCCCCAGCTGCCCGCCATGGGGGCAGCTCTAATTGGAGATGGTGTGAGGAGCCACAGAGCTGGCATGGGGCTGGTGATGGCCCTGCCATAGTGCCAAAGGGCTGCTGAAACACTTGGTGCCCTTTGAGGGAATGGCCTCAAGTTGCACCAGGGGAGGCTTAGGTTGGATATTAGGGACAAACTTCTTCACCAAAAGGGTCACTATGCATTGGACCAGGCTGCCCACGGAGGTGGTGGAGTCACCATCCCTGGAGGTGTTTAAAAGATGTTTGGATGAGGAGTTTAGGGACATGGTCTAACAGTTGTGTGCAGAGAGACCTTAGGGTATGCTTGGACTCAATGTTCTTAAGGTCTTTTCCAAGTAGGGGAGTCTATGATCCTATGTTAGGAGAGGCCAATCCCTATTGCAGCTTTTAAGGGGCTTCCACCCACCCTATAATTTGGATTGGTGCATTAGCAGAGGCAGCAGGGGGATGATACAGGGGCACAGAAGGTCTCCACATCCCATTGTGGCCTCATATTGGCAGCTTGGATCCTGAAATGGAAGGCTGGGACATCTACCTCCTGCTTTGGGAGGCAGGTCTGGCAGTCTGAACAAGTCTAGTTAGGCATAGAAATGTCTAAAGGGGATGGGGCTAAGCTCTTTTCACTGGTAGACAAAAATAAGACAAGGGGCAACAGGCACAAACTGGAGCCCAGGAGGTTCCACCTGAACAGGAGAAAAAGATTCTTTTCTGTGAGGGTGCTGGAACCCTGGAGTAGCTGTCCAGGGAGAGATTCCAAACCCACCTGGCCACTGTGATCCTGGGCAAGCTGCTGTGAGTGACTCTGCTTTAGCAGGGCAGCTGGACTGTATGATCTCCATCCTCACATTCTGTGGCTTTTCATGAGCTCCCTGGAAGCTGGCTGTGTTCTCCAGGTTTGGTGGCTGATAACTGAGGTCCCTGATTTTTCACCTACTAGGACACACTACTTGTACCCTACTCAAATGTCTCTTCTGTGTCTTGAGCTCCCAATACAGTAGGTGCACATCCCATTGGGGCCTCATATGGGGAACTTGGATCCCAAGGGTGGAGCCTGGGACCTCTCCCCTTGCTTTGGTAGGCAGATCTGGCAGCCCAGGGAAGATGGGAAGCTGTTAATGCTGGAGTCATGAGCCAGAGTAAATGCTGGAATCCCCATCCTTGTATTCAGTGGCTTTCCATCAGTTTTCTGCAAGCTGGCTGTGTCCTCCAGGTTTGGTGGCTGGTAGCTGAGGTCCCTGTCTTTTCACCCTATTAGGACACACTACTTGTGTTCTACTCAAGTAACTCCTTTGTGTCCTGAGCTAGCACTGCAGCAGGTGCCTGCACCAACAAGAGCTTCCAAGAACTACTGGCTTACTCAGATCAGGGTGACTCTTAAGCCTCCTCTAGCCTGTGGGCCAAATCCTGGCCCTGCAGAAGTCAATGAAAATCTCTGGGCTGGCCTTTTCAGGCTTGTTATTCATAGTCCTCCTAATTCAGCTGCATTAAGGCTTCCACAGAACAGCTTGTGGGTTCTGGCAGGAACAAGAGGAGCCTGGTAGCAGCCCAGGCTTATTTTCTGAATGACTGCAGCAGCATTAAAACCTAATGCCATTAAAACCTGCCTGCAATGACGTGTGCCATTAAAGCCTCAGAAGACACCCTGAGCTGAATGCTTCCCAGCCTGCCTATGGTTTTTGCAGATCCCATGGGCTGAGCATGGAGGAAGCTCATTCTTCTGGTAGCACTTCAGAAAGCACCAGGCTTGACTCTCCATGGCATCTGAGATGGAGCCCAGATATGTACCCCTGTATTTGAACCCCCTTGCAGTCTCTGCAAGTTAGATGCTGGACAGCAGTAGCCACTTGGAGGCCATCTCAGTCCAAATCTCAAGACCTCTGCCCTAATGCCTGACCTGTTTCTTCAAAGCAGGAGTGAAGGTCAGCTCAACTTCTTGGCTTCCAAGAGAGGTTATCTTCTCTTGACTTGCCAGGAGGCAAGCTGGCAAGACAGCCACGAGCAGGCTCTGATACAAAAGCAGAAATCCAGTGTGAAGTGATGGACCTGGGGGAGCAAACCTACTTTGGTGCTGTGTCTGATGGGCCCCCAACTAGCTATTGCCATGCAGCAGCAAAACCTCAGAGCTGAGCTAAGCTGCTTCTGTGAAACTATTAGCTCTGTGCTCAGCAAAGGTCAGAAGCAGCAAATTGAGTGCAAGGAACTGCTGGGCTGTGAACAGGGAAAGGAGGAGGCATCTTGCCCCATGCAGATCCCTGGTGTGCTTGCCTCTCAAATGTGGTATAGTGGGGAGCACCCAGGTGGCAAAAGGGAGTCTGTGCAGAGTGGTTCTGTAGATGCTGTGACCTGAAAGGGTCCTAAATGAGATCTAAATGTGGTGAGAACCTTGGGGAAGGTGCTTAGAGAACAGGTATGCGTGGCCTCTCCCAGTGGGAGTAGGAAGGGTCACCTGGAGGAGCCATTGGTTAGCAGATTTGGAGCAAACCAGGGGACTTCTTCATCATAGCTGGCAACCTGCTCTGCTCCCTGTCACCAGCCACTGTGCCTGCTAAAATGTGATATGGCTTCAAAAGCAGTTAGACAAAATCATGCTCAGCTCAGCTCTGCTGAGGGCAAGTAAACACAAAGAGAATATCTGTGACTGGGGCAGCTCTGAAGTCACAGATACCCATGGGCTGGGAGGACAACACTTAGAGAGTGGCTTGTTGAGCTCTGACACTCTTCTGAAGGCGTCTTCTGAAGGCCAAGCCCTTGGGGACTTGGCCCGAGGTGAGTGTCACATCCTGCCCAACTGACAAGTTCTCCTTTCCTCTCTTTCCAGGTTCAGCACAATGAGTTGGCATCCTGGGTGTTAGCAGTGTGAGGAGCCCAGGCCAGGTGCTGCCCTGCCCTTCCCCCCTTGCTCACTGGCCTCAGGGAGACAGGTGCTGGCGTCCCGGCCCTGCCCTTCCGCCCCTTGCCCCCCACTCTCCACAGAGGGGACGGGCCCGTTATGGCAGGGGACAGGCTCCCACGCAAGGTGATGGACCCCAAGAAGCTGGCCAGCCTCCTGAGGAACGGAGCAGAGGGCACCCTGGTCATCGACAGCCGCTCCTTCGTGGAGTACAACTCCTGGCACGTCCTCAGCTCCGTCAACATCTGCTGCTCCAAGCTTGTCAAGAGAAGGCTCCAGCAGGACAAGGTCTCCATCACAGAGCTCATCCAGCCCTCCTCCAAGATGAAGGTAGGAGATCTGGCCCTCACTTTTCCTGGGGGGGGGGGGGGGGGGGGGGGGGGAGCTTGCACTGCTTTCCCCAGTAGAAAGGGGGAGGTTGGTGGTGGGATGCAGACTGGCCTAAAACTCAGTTGATGGTTGGTACACGGAACCTCCTCTTCCATCCTTTCACTCCAGTACCTGCTGGTGTTTCTCTGACACTCTTAAGAGAAATGGAGTGTGAGCTCACATGGCCACAGGGTTGTCCTCAGGTAGCTGTTCGTTTCCCACACCCCAGTGAGGTGGTTCCCTGCTCCAGGAGCCCTCCCCAGGCAAGTCTAACAGGTATATCAGCCTTGGGACTTGTCCTGTGCCAGCAAACAACCCCCCAAAGCCTTTCTGGAGCCGTAAGCTTAATCCCCTGCTAAAAACTCTTCCCCTCCCCTCTGTCATCTCTAACTCCATTCAGGGACATGTAATCCTCCTCCCCTGTGACGCCAGAAGCTCTTATCCGGTGTCATGGCACATTATCTCTCCCAGACTCCTCTCTCTATCGCTCCTGGTTAAATAATAGAGGTGGCTCCGAGCCACCGAGCTGGGCTGCAAGCTCCGGGTGCCCCGCGGTGCCATAGGCTGGGTCCTGCCCTCCATCGAGATGCTGCTGGTGGGTGCTGATGGGTGCCAGGCGGCAGGACAAGCCGGAGGGTGGTTTGCCATCACAGCTCGCCCTCCCACCGGCTCGCTTTTACCGTTCTCACACCCCTCCCTCCCCCCTATCCCCCGCCTTGTAATTTTATGGCAAAGCGAGGGTAATTCAGGCGATTAATCAAATGCTGGGCCCAGCTGGAGCCATCTGCAGCGTGTCCCCCCCCGCCCCGCCGCCACGAAGCCACCGCTGCCCGCATTGGCTGCCGGTGACATCACCCCGGCGGGATCAAGGGGAAGCGGAGCGCGGAGCAGGGGAGGGGGGGGCTCGGCCTCACGCCAATCTGCCGCCGTGATGCTGCGGGGCTGGGCGATTTGCAGGGGATTGCGGCGCTTGATTCCTGAAGGGCTTTAGCTGCTCTCCAATCCCCGGGAGAATCAAGCAGAATAATCAGTTTTTCGCAGGCTGGGAGGGAGAGCGGCGCCGCTGCCCTCCTCCCGGCGAGGGTCAACTCTGCAGTGGCCAACGTCACGTGGAGCTGCAGCGGCAAAAAGGATGATGCGCAAGGGGGGGAGGAAGAAGAGGAGGATGATGGGGAAGGGGTAAGCAAGGAAGAATTAGTGTCAGCTGATGCCATCCTCCGGCAAACCTGGTGATGCAGAGGAGCGGTGGCTCCCAAAGGGCTTGGTCCATCTTAGCTCTGTCCCCGAAGAAGGAGGAATCACCTCCTCCTCCTCTTCCTCCATCCTGGATCGTTGTGTAGCGGTCCAGGTACCGGCTGGGGACGTGATGACGACGAGGGGTGCTCAGGGGGTGGAGGAGAGGCGTTGTCGCCGTCTTTAATTGAGGGCTTTTGCCTTGTTTTCTGCTGTTTTCTGGCTGAAATCTCGGCGGGCAGGAGGCAGCGTGTCCCTGCGGCTGCTCTGCGCAGCCTCCACCGCGCCGGCTCTCCGGAATTAATGAGGCTTCAGGGCACCCTTGTGAGGTTAAGCCACTTGCCCTGGGAAGCTGGAAGGGGGGAACAAGGGAGGTCACAGCCGTATCCTTAGCTGGCATAAAGCGGGGGTGACGTCCACGGCTCGGGGTGTCCAAGTTTTTCCACTTGCAACTGTGCATTTTGCACGAGTGCTCTCCTCTCCCCCTTTCTCATTCCCCTCCACCTCTGATTTCAGCTGCATGGGTCATGGATGTATTTTGAGACCCCCAGATCTCAGTATGATCTGCTGCCTCGAGGTGCACACACCCTGGGAGGAGGATGCTGAAACCTGCTTTAGACCCCCAAAAGCTGGTTTAGACTCTCATGACTCCCGTATCATTTCCCTGCCTCCACCTGCCATCAACCAGGGCTGGGGGAGGCAGTGGGACAAAGCAGGGGGAGGGGGGGAGGACAGGGGGCACGGCTGGCGTTGGGAGCAGATGGCAGGAAGGGTGACATCAGTGGCTCGATTGTCCAGCCCCATTATTCCTCCTGACGGGCCTCCCGCCCTCCTCCTGTTTCCTGCTCCCAGCCGGCCAGGGCTGCCAAGACAAAGGCAGCCTGCGGGGATGAGGGGCTGCCCAGGCAGGGAAAGGGCAGCCCTGAGCCCCCACCTCATCCCACTCCTCCTTGCCTGCCCCATGCAAAGAGAGACTCATAGAATAGTTTGGGTTGGAAGGCACTTTAGAGATCATCCAGTTCCAACCCCATGGGCAGGGACATCTTCCACCAGCCCAGGTTGCTCAAGGCCTCATCCAGCCTGGCCTTGAACACCTCCAGGGAGGGGGTATCCATGACATCCCTGGGCAACCTGTTCCAGTGTCTCATCACTGTAAAGAATTTCTTTCTGATACCTAGTCCAGATCTACCTGCTAGATCAACCAGAGCGTCCCAGCTTGGTGATACTCAGGGTGGGGATCACCGCTGGGGAAGGAGGCAGGAGCTGATCCAGAGCAAAGCTTTTGGGCAACCTCTCTTGTGTGTCCCTTCTGCTCCTCCTGACTGAGTGCAAATTGAGTGGGGGAGAGGGTTTGTGCAGTTTACTTTTCCCAGTACTCACACCCTTCTTTTCCATACTGCTGTTGATGAAAGGTGCCATTAACCAGGCTTCTGGATCATGGAATCATTGAATGGTTTGGGTTGGATGGGATCTTAAAGATCATAGAATCATCTTGGTTGGAAGAGGCCCTTAAAATCATTCAGTCCAACCGTTAACCTGGCACTGCCAGGTCACCACTAAATCATCCCCCTCAGCACCACATCTACATGGCTTTGAAAATCCTCCAGGGATGGGGACTCCACCACTGCCCTGGCCAGCCTAGTCTAGGGCTTTATGACCTATCTAATTCCAGTCCCCCTGTCATGGACAGGGACACCTTCCACTAGATCATGTTGTTCAAAACCCCATCCAACATGGCCTTGAACTCCTCCAGGAAGGATGCTGCAGTTTGGAGAAGTGCTGTGGGATAACAGCAGCTCCTGGCTTGCTTTTTGCTTTTTTTTTTTTTTTTTGGTGCAAGGAAAGGATGATTTGGTTGAAAAGAAAGGGAAAATAAAAATCCCTTTCTTTCTTCAGTGAAATATTCTGAGGTGTTGTGGGACATGGTTTAGTAGTGACCTGGCAGTGCTGAGTTAATGGTTGGACTCAAGGATTTTAAAGGTCTTTTCAAAGCAGAATGTTTCTATGACTCTATGCCTATGATCGTGGGCACAGCTTAGCCACCACTCCCCAAGCCCCACTGTGCACCATTGTCCCATGGTGCTGGGAAAAAAACACAGCAGCAATTCCCTTCCCAATTAGCAATAGGTTCTCTCCACACAAAAATGGCACCACTGGTGTCCTGCTCTGGTTTGGGGTTTGAACCTTTCCCCCAGTACCAAGAATGCATTCTCCCAATATTAAATTCCAGTTACAACTGGAATAATTCAGCTCCTTTGCAGTTTTGGGGGCAGAGGTTATGGGAAATTCCTGCTTGGGATTTTCACTAGCATTTCTTGAGGGAAATGCTGAAAATTTCACTTCTTCAAGATGCCCTTGGAAAGTCTTTCCAGCTCTCTTGACCTCTTCTGGCTTCCTGAAATGCAGCTATCTCCAGAGCAGCTCTAGCCGTGGTTTGGGGCATGGCAAGGGTCTCTTCAGGCAAGGGAATATTTATTTCCTTGTGCTGGGAGGATGGCTCTGTGAGCAGCTGTTTGGCTTGAGGGAAAGCTGGGGCTTATTTCTGAGCCTTGTGCCTGGCTGCTCTTCATGTTGATGGCAGCCCTGTGATTTCAGCAGGGTGATTCACCGTGTTTTGAAGCGATATGTGACCGAGATGTCGGTAGTAATTGGGGTAATAATAATAATAGCTTGCTCTTATCTTAGCCTGGATCACCTGGAGAGCAGCATCAGCCCTGCTTGGCAGCCAGGGAGAGGTGGAGCAGGGACCTGGACTGTGTTGAATCACCCAGTGCCCTGGATCAAATCCCCATAAGGAAATTGCCTCCAGCCAGAACTGGAAAGGACCATGGAAGGAAGGCTGAGCTTCACGCTGGGCTTGGCATGAAGGCAGTGAATGGTCTCAGCTAGGGTTTAGCTGGGTGGTCCTGCTCCTGGCTGGCCATCCCTCCCAAGCTGAGATGCTGGTAGGTAGGAGGTTTGTCATAGAATCATAGAATGCTTTAGGTTGGAAGGGACCTTTAAAGGCCACCTAGTCCAACCTCCCCTCTACGGTGGGCTGGGACATCTGGGGGCAGCTCCAGTGCTGGGGTGGGCCAGCAGGTTTTTGAAGGCACACAGGGGTTTGCAGGGCCTGCTCAACAAGGGACAGCAAGTCTTTTGACCCCACACAGATGTTTGGGGAACCTTTCTGGAGGGTGTGTATGACCTTATTTAAGTGATGCTGCCTTGGCAGGGGGGTTGGACTCGATCATCTCCAAAGGATCCTTCCAACCCCTATCATGGTGTCATCTGTGTGATGCCTGGCAGTTTGGTTACTTCAGCAGGCTTGGGGTGATGGACAACCACCACGGAATTGTGCTGCTCCTTGGAGGATCTGCTGTGTTGTAAGCGATACCCCAGCACCTGGCAGAGGCAGGAATCTGGCCGTCAGCATCTCTTCAGCATTACCTTCCTCCTCTCCCTTGGTCAGCTTTTAACCTCCAGGTGTACAAGGCCAGAGACAGGGCCATGCCTCCCCTGAGGTTCCTGGGTGCTTCATGGACCTGGTTCAACCTCTCCCTCCCCTTTCCCTTTGTGGCCAGCAGCCGTGGTGCCGATGCAGGCTCCTTGCATGCTCCTCGGGACCATCCCAGCAGCATCCTCACCCTGGCAGGCTGGGGATGGAGCTCTCTGCATCCAGGCCACTGGAGGCCAGGGCTGGTTTGGCTTTTCCATCCGCTGCAAGGCTGTAGCTTTAATAAGATGTAAAGCGTGTCGCACATCCCTGCCGTCGCTCGGCAACCCCAAGCTAATGGCCCAAACAAAGCCTCCCCGTGCCGAGGGAACACTAAATCCTATTGTGGGATCATTCTGCTCAGCCAGAGCTGGTATCTCCCCCAGTGCCTGGGCCATGCAGCCAGGATGAGTCCCTCTCCCACCATAACTAAGCCACCCCCCCCAACCCCCCGCCACTGTGTTTTTAGGGGAGATGCTTTTGCTGGCACAGAGCTGTAGGCTGGGGATGGGGTTTTGGGGATGGAGTTTTGGGGATGGAGTTCTGCAGATGGAGTTTTGGGGACAGAGTTTTGGGGATGTGTTGGCAATGTGCTAGTGGGGCTCGAAGGGATAATGGCCCTGCTAAGGGCTGGTGGGCTCCTGGCTCTGAGGTGGCTTGGTGTTTCATACAATGATGGAATTATTTCTGTTGGAAGAGGCCTCTAAAATCATCAAGTCCTACCATTAACCTAACACCACCATGGCCATTAAACCATGTCCTGAGGTGCCATGGCCACTTGAACATGTCCAGAGCCTGTTCCAATGCCTGACTGCTCTTTCAGGAAAGAATTTTTTTCCTAATCTCCAAGCCCTGGCACAGTTTCAGAGGCCATTTCCTCTCCTTCCATCACCTGATACTAGGGAGAAGAGACCAACCCTCACCTGACTACACCCTCCTTTCAGGGAGCTGTAAAGAGCAATGAGGTCTCCCCTCAGCTTCCTTTTATCCAGACTAAACAATCTCAGTTCCCTCAGCTGCTCCTCATAAGCCCTGTTCTCTAGACCATTCACCAGCTTTGCTGCCCTTCTCTGGACACTCTCAGCAGTTTCCCTCCAGCTGTGCTTGGGATGGTCTCCTGTGAGTGCCCTGCTTCAGGGATGGCCAAGGAAGAGAAGCTGGTCTAGATCTTTCAGCTGGCTTTGGTCCTTTCTCAGTGTCTTATTTTAAAATTCCCACATCCTTTTCTCACCCTGCCACTGCCTTTCCATCCCTCCCATCACCTCAGTGACCTGTGGGACCAGTTTTGCTCACCAATGCCTGGGGACAGGCAGCTCCTTTGAGCTCCCCCCAGCAAATTTCTAGTGCAGAGCTGTGTGTGTGGTGCTCCAGGAGGATTTCTGTCAGTGCAGAGCTGTCCTCCTGCTGCAGCAAGCAGACATGATGAGCTCAGCTGAATGGCTGCACCCTGTGCTTTGATTTGGATGGTGCTCACGTTGCCAAGCAGGGAAACACCTGCAGCAGGATGAGAAAGCAGCACACACATCAACAGCATCCCTGAGCCAAGCTGAGATAGAGCACAGCAGGGAGACAGCAAAAGGAGGCAGATGACCATCAGTGGTTCCTTGCTCAAGTGGTCTCCTAAGAGATTTTGGAGAGGACCAGGAAGCAGGTAGGCAATGGGCAGCACCAGCACAAGCCCAAGGGCACAGGCCCTCCTTCCCTGCTTCCTCCTCCTCATCCCAGGATGTGCTGGATATGCCTTATCCCTGTGCCATCCATGCATTCAGCAGATATGCTGAACCCTGCCCCTCTGCCTTACCCCTCTGCCTTACCCCTCTGCCTTACCCCTGGACGTGCCTTACCCCTGGACGTGCCTTATCCCTGGATGTGCCTTACCCCTGGATGTGCCTTACCCCTGTGCCATCCATGCATTCAGCAGATATGTTGAGCCCTGCCTCTGTGAGGATTTTTATCTTCTTTTTAATGCACAGACCTTCAAGTAGATGTAGGAATGGTGCTGAGTGCTCTCACTGCAATCCAGCCACCACTAGGCATGGGGGAACTCCTGCCTGCAGCCAGCTGCCTGTCCACAGGGTGCCCCACCAGCTCAACAGCCACTGCAGGATCTCTGCAGTGCTGAGTGGCAGGGCTAGGTGCTGTCTGTGGCACCTAAAGTCCCATGAGAGCAGCCCAGGAGCTGCTTTCCATCTCCCCAGGGCATCTCTGCAGCATGCAAGCCCTGTGCAAAAGGAAGAAAGGAGATATTCAGCCTGGAGAAGAGAAGGCTCCAGGGAGACCTTCTAGCTGCATTTCAATATCTGAAGGGGACTTGCAGGAAGGCTGGTGCTGTTCAGAAGGGCTTGTGGTGATAGGACAACGGGCAATGATTTGAAACTGGAGGCATTCAAGATCAGACTTGATGTGGCACTGGGCAGTCAGATCTAGTTGGAGGTGTGTCTGCTGCCTGCAGGGGGGTGGGACAAGATGACCTTTGGTGGTCTCTTCCAACCCAATGAATCTGTAGAGCATGCACTTGAATATCCACCAAGCTAAAGAAGGGTTTTTTCTTCTCCTTCAGCCCTCAGGCCTGATCTGCAAGCTTGGGCTGAGCTTCCAGAGGGGTGGTGCCTACAGAGGTGTTACTGTGCTGGCCATGGTGTCTCTAGGCTCAGCCCTGAAAAGCTGGTGGCAGCTCCTGGGGGTGGTGTGGAGTTGGGGCCTTCTGGATTCAGCTTTGCTTCCCATGGTGGTGTGAGCAGAAGCACCCTCAGAACTCATCTCTCTGACACTCAGTTTTCTCCTTTTCTCTGCAGGTGGAGGCTGAGGAGCACCAGGACGTGGTGGTCTATGACCAGAGCACACGGGACGTGACCGGCTTGGCTGCGGACAGCTTCCTCTCCATCCTCCTGGGCAAGCTGGACAGCTGTTTCCACAGTGTCTCTATCCTAACAGGTAGGAGCCTTAGGTTAACACCACTTCACCCAGTGCTTGTGCCCTTAGTCTGGAGTTCTGGAGCCATGGACACGTGTCCACCTGCATTCACTTTCCTGGCCACCCGTGGCTGTGTTGGTGGAGGGACATCCCCACACGTGGACTAAGAATGCTTGACCCTCCCTGTACAGTCATTCCTTTGTCTCCACAACTGCATCCACTGGCCAGGGTGAGTGAGAGAGGAGAGTACAGAGGGGTTTTGGTGACCTGGATCCAACCACCTAGCAGGTGCCTGTTGCTCCCCAAGCCCTGCACTTCTTTGTCCCTGGTGAACACTGGACCCAGCTCTCTCTCCTGCTCTCAGAGGGAGGGCAAGAGAGGAAATCCATGGATGTGCTGGGAAGGAGAAAGAGAAGGAGTGCAGGAGCAGAGGGTGGTCATGGGGTGAGTCAGGATCTGCTGGAGGTGATGCTGTCCAGCTGAGCACACAGGCTCCTAGGAGGAGGCCTTATGACAGCCCCGCCATAGAGCAAAGCAGGGAGCAGGCAACCTGTGGGCAAAATGCTCCCAGAGCCAGCAGAGAGGAGGAGGAAGAGCTGCTGAAGGGATAGCTAAAGCTGCCTTCCTCAAAGCTGACTGCCCACCTGCCAGCTTTCTGCCCAGGGAGGGGTGGGCAAGCACTGCCCCACACAGGCTCTGGTCCCAGTGAGCTCAGCCAGGCTCCTGGATAGTGCTGGAAGCAGTGAGATGGGATCATCTCCATTCCCCAAGCTTGTCTTCATCCTGTGGCAACTGGGGACCACTTTGGGACTGAGGTGGTGGGATACCAACCTCTGTGTCCTTGGGAGCAGCTGCTCCCACAAACCCAGCCACGTGGCAGACCCTGGGAAGGGGTAGCTGTGATGAGGTAGGTGGCACAAGCAAGTGTCATTGAGGGAGCCCTGCCTGTGGAAGGGATGGGTACTGCCTTCAAAGTGCTGTTGGACTACAGCATCTGTGTATTGGTGAGGAGAGCAGAGGCAGAGTGGGAAAAAATCCCCTGGTTGAAGAGTTTCAAAAGCAAGCAGGGGCTACACAAAGTTAAAGCTAATTCACATGGCCCAGGAGCTCTGCTGAGGCTACAGTGCTGGAGGGCACTGCCCTGAGTCTGCTTTGGCAGCCCCCAGCCCACCCCAGCAGCCCTGCCTGTGGCTCCAAGGTCATCGTGGCATAAACAAGGACAAAGCTTGATGCGTGGTACAAGAGAAGGAGAAGGTGGATTTGGTCACATCTGGGAAGGAACCTGCTTAGTCACCAGGATGGGCCAGGAAACAGCCTTCAGGACGTGACCTTGGCACTCCCCAACCTACTGCTGCTTTCCCAGGGCTGGGCAAAAACAAAAGCTGCAAACCCTCCACTCCCTGAGTCCTCCTTGGGAAAGAGTGAGGTGGCCGAGAAAGCCCCAGGGCCTTCTCCTTCCTAGGAAAGTGAGGGGAGCCTTGGGGGACCCCTGTAGTACTGGTGCACCCCAATGGCAGGACTCACAGGGACACCCTGAGCCCTCCACGAGCAAACCTGCACTTGTTTTGGGCACACAGATCCTCCATCTTTAGGGCATCCTTCATCTTCAGTGCATTCTCCATCTCCAGGGTGGCCATTTCCATCCTCCTGGGCTCCAGAAGCCCAGACCCTCAACCTTAAAGCTTCAACCTCCTTAAGCAGCCCTGGTATGGAACATGGGCCACCAGTAGCTGGAGGAAGTGGGAACTGAGATGTAGAAGAGTGGGTCATGGTAGTGGGGTTTGAGATGGAAACCATGACTGGAAGTGGCTAGAGAGAACATCCAGGGGAGGCTGCCACAGATGGCACAGCTTCCTCCTGCCTGCGGTCTGGGTTGGGTTAGAAGCAGCTCCACAGGGCTTGGGAGGTCTGGGATGGGATGTGTGGCCAGGTCTGATTCTGAACCCTCACCCTGGTGGAGTCTGACTCCTTGGTCAGTCCATTCTAGGCTCAGGCACCTTGTCCTGCCCCAACCCATCCTGTGTCTGAGAAGAGGTGCTTGAGGTCCTCACTTGTGACCCCAGGGGAGACATGGGCTGCTGAAATCTCAGGGTCCTGTCTCTAAATGGATGCCCAGCACCCCCAAAATCCCCATCCTGATGATCCCCAGCTAACTGTGGCAGCCCTACAGGGCCCTTCCATGCTCCCCAGCCCTGACAGATGTGCCACACATCCTTGCCTCAGTGTCCCTAGCTTTTGACTACTCTTCCTTGCCTCCATCTCCTCATTCTTCAGAGCCTGGAAGCAGCTGACAGAGGCTGATGGGTGAGAACAGGGGAGCTGGGGGGGTGGCAGGAGTGGCAGCAGGGGATCCCCTCAAGGGTTAACAGCCCAGCAAGCAACGATTCCAGCAGGGCTGGGAAGGAGGAATCTGAGTCAATTATTCCCAGTCTTGGAAATCATCAGCTTCTCTTCTCTTTAACTTCTTTTTTTTTTTTTCTTTAATTGTGTCAGTATAAATAGTGCTGCTCGCTGCCCTCCATCCGTGGGAGCAGAGAGCCTGTTGATTTATATGGTTTTCCTGACATCACATGAAGTGGTGGAAAACTGAATGGAGCCAACATTTTTCCTGCATTACGTAATGCCCCCTCCCTCCCTCCCAGCCCAGCTTTGCTATTCCTGCAGGAGCCTGACTGTTCTTTAACCTTTGTTTACTTCAGCACAAACCCTCGGGGTTTTGCCTTTTTTATGCTATTTTTTTCTTTCTTTTTTTGTTGTTTTTTTTTTTTACTTTGCTTTTTTTTTCCATCCCCCACTCTTCTTTTTCTCCTCTGCAAAGCCCAGCTTGGGTTTTATTAACAGCCATTATCTGTTTATGAAGCAGCAGCAGCAGCAGCAACGTCTGGCTCCATCACTCCCTGATGGCTCCTGCTTGCCATTTCTTGTGTTGGAGCCTGGCCAGAGCTGTGGTGTGGTGCTGAGTTCCTGGGTGCTGAGCTTCCCCAGCTCCTCTCTGTTTGTCCAGCTGTCATGGAGGGTGGGGAGATCTTCCTTTGCTCCTATTTGGTGACTAAAACTGACAGCTGAGGGCTGCTCATCCTAATGATGCTTGGGCACGCATCCTGTCCTTACTGCTGCTCCTTGGGCTGGCTGCTTTCTCTGTAGGTCAGCTGGGGACAACACCAGGGTGGCAGCAGAGGTCCCCACAGCCTGGAGTGCTGGGTTTGGGACCCCCATGCAGAGCAGAGGCTCTTCCCATCACCATGTCACACTCTATCGTCACGGTATCGCGCTCCGACCTGAAACTGGCCCCTCGCTTGTGTTCCGAACTGGAGTCATGAGCTTTTCATCTGGCTCAGCAGCGCCTGTGAGATCATCTTCAGCACCCCCCCACACCCCCCACTGCTTTGTACCAATTCTTCAAGGAATGTTTAAATTTTCCAGTCCTGTTCTTTCTAAATTTGGAGTGTCTGTTTACTCCCCGGATTCGGAAAGAATGTCCCAACAGCATCAGCGAGAAACCCCTCCCAGCCCTGCGCTCACCATCCTCCTCCTCTTCAGGGCAGTGCTGGCCAGGACCCAGCTCCCTGCCAAGTGGGAAGAGCTGTCATTGCCTGGTGGTGGTGATGATGATCTGGAGGGGGGCTGGGATTTGGAGGATTTCAGGGGAATCTACCAAAGGCAGGTGACTTCAGAGCGGATAAAATGAGGTGGTGAGGAAGGAAAGGGGATTTCCACTGCAGGAGCTGCCTCGGGCAGGAGAGGGTGCAGCCCTGGCTGGAATTATCTTAGAAACAAGGACTCTGGGAGAGGTGATTTTAATAAAATAAAGAAAAAAAAAAACTTTTTCTTTTTTTCTGCGTAGGGACAGAAAGGAGGTTAAACATCAGCTGAATGTGGCTTTGCTCCTCCTTGGCTGCAAATATTGTGATGCTTTTGTATGTTGCTCTGTGAGAAGCCACATGCCAGCCTCATATCCCCCTTGCTGCCTTCTCCTCTTGAAAGGTGTCAGGTTGGGGCTGGTTTAAAGGAAAAGAGAAGATGAATGGAATCAACTGAGCCAGGCAGATGCCAAAGCAGTATCTAGGCAGAGCAGAGCAGGGAGGGATTTGCCTTTAGTCAGAGGTCCAGGGGCTGGAGATTGCATCTGCATCCAAAAAGCAGCTAAAATACAAATGAATCCACAAAGCTCCTCATGGCTGAGCAAAGAGGGCTCAGGGATGGGATGGGAAAAAAGTGCTCATATGGGACTTGCAATTTGCTTCTCCCAGGTTTGGGAGTTTTGAAGAACCAGTTTAGTAGATACTGAGAATGGGGCTCCTGGTCCTTCATCTACAAACTGCCCATGTGATCCTTAGGAACAGAAGGATAAGGAGTGCTGGCAGGGGTTTATGCCCAGCTTTTCTCAGGGGTGACCTGTGGTGATGCTTTTCTTCTGACTGTCTGGAGGACTGGACATAGGGTGCTATGGGCAGCCTGATGGGAGAGGTCCTTTGTTAAGCATCTAATGGTAACACCAAGGATTATGATTCTTACAGTCCTGGAGGTTTAGGTAACTCTCTGAACCCACCTCCCTCTTGCACTAAACATCCCTGGGCCATTGGCACCAGAGGAATTGTGTTCTTTCCTGCAGCAAACCATCTGGGACCACTTTGGCCAGGGCAGGACCATGTTTTCTTGCCCTCTACCCCTCTATCCTGTGGGTGCTGGCATCCAGCCCTGACCATCCAGCCCAGCTGTGGCCTTAGGGAGTGCTCCCAGTCTCCTCAGCCCAAGGAGACACGTCATCAGGGTAAGATACCCCCTTCCCACCCTCTGCCATGACCGGGAGATGCCTGGGAGGGTTTTGGCCCCAGTGGACCTGGTGGCTGCATCCCTGGGAGGGGTTAAGCCAGGTCATGTATGTGCAAGCTGATTGTATTCCAGACCCATGCTCTAAACCTCCCTCTTTAGTAACGCTGTCGTCAGACAACATGTTTTCCCGATTCTATAATTACCCTGAGGAGCTTCCCCTCCCCCTCCAGCAGCGTTTTTCACCATCAGACCCAGAAAAGGCGAGCAAAAGGGCCCAAGGTGGAGAGGGATGGAGGAGAAGGGGCTGAGGGGAGAGCAGCTCTTGCTGGTTGCCACTCACAAAGCCGCTGGGTGCTTGCATTTCTCCTTTTGGGAAAGCCAGCGGGAGGAAGGCAATTTCCCCACTCAGAGATCCCCACGGGCAGGAGCTGCTGCCCAGTTATGGTTTCCTTCCTTTGGAGAAATCTGCCTCCCCTCATCCACCCAACCTTGCCTTGGCCACGCTCGTGAAAGATCAGCCCTGGGCAGGGAGAGGAACTGCTGACCACTGCCCGGCTGGGCTGGTGCCAGGACGTGGGTACTGTCACCCTGGGTGTGTCAGTGCTCAACAGGGGCTCACTCTTCTCCCTGAGCTTGTGGAAGCAGCAAAGTCTCTGACCTGGTGCAGCAGAGGTGTGACAAGCTGGACCAGGGAAGTGATTGTGCCTCTGTGCTAAGCAATGGTGGGGTTACACCTTGGGTACTGGGTTCAGTTTTTGGGGCACTCACTAAAAGGAGGACATTGAAGGACTGAAGAGTGTCCAAAGAAGAGCAACAAAGCTGGTGAAGAGTCTGGAGAACAGGGCTGGTGAGGAGCAGCTGAGGGAACTGGAGTTGTTCAGCCTGGAGAAAAAGAGGCTGAAGGGAGACCTTCTGGCTCTCTACAACTACCTGAAAGGAGGTTGGAGCCAGGTGGGGGTTGGTCTCTTCTCCCAGGTAATAACAGGGAGGAAAAAGGAAACAGCCTCAAGTTGTGCTGGGGGAGGTTTAGGTTGGATATTAGAGAAAACTTCTTCACTGAAAGGGTTTTTAAACACTGCAACAGGCTCCCCAGGAAGGTGGTTGAAGCCCCATCCTTGGAGGTGTTTGAAAGACACAGAGGTGGGGTGCTGAGGGACATGGTTTAGCACCAGCCTTGGTAGACTTAGATAGTGGTTGGACTCAATGAGCTTCGAGGTCTTTTCAAACCAAAATGCTTCTTTGGTTCCTGTTTTCCTGGTGAGTGCTCTATCAATGAGAGCAGAGCAGGGCCCACATTTATCCCCCATTGCCTAAGCAGGGTGGAAGCAGGACAGGCAGCATCCTGGCCAGCAGGAGCACCTCAGGAGGGGACCAAGGAGCTGCATTTCTGTGCTTCCATCTCTCTGCTTGCCATCTTGCCCCTACCCCAACACCAGCACTCAGCCCTTACCCTCATCCTGACAAAAGGATGAAGAAGATGGGAACAGAGCAGGGAGAAGGATGCTGCCTGGGGGTTGTGGCTGCAGGTGACACCTCCATGAAGCTGGATTTCACAGTGGTGGAGGAAGGGGGTTGCTGCCTGTGGTGGTTTGTCATTTACTGATGGTCTGAGGAACGTGAGAATCTTCTGCATCAAGGGCTGTTTGGTGGTGGTGTGTTCAGATTCCCCAAGTGGGGCTCCCAGCAACCCTAACTGGAAAACTTGGTCCAAGCACATCCTGAAGGGCAGTGATGGAGTCCCCATTGCTAGAGTGGTTTAAAAGCTGTGTGGATGTGGTGCTGAGGGACATGGTTTAGTGGTGCCCTGGCAGTGCTGTGTTAACAGTTGGACTGGGTGATCTTGAAGGTCTCTTGCAACCAAAACAATTCTGTGATCCTGTGAAGGAACCTGCCACTACCAAAATAACTTGTGCCATGGGGTCTTGCAAGCCTGAGGGAGTCAGGCAACTGGAGGGCAGCAGTGGAAGGAAGATGCATGCTTGTGCACTGCTGGCTTGAGCACAGGTTGATGATTGCACTCTTTAATTGATCACATGCTCCCTGCAGCATCTCCCTCACCTGGCTCAGAGCAGCCAGCCAGACACTGCCCTGCATACCCCCATGATGCTTCCCACCTCAGTGGAGCTGATGGAGCAGGTCACAGCTGAAATCACAGAATTACAGAGTGACAGAATGGTGGGAGTTGGAAGGGACCTCTAGAGATCATCCAGTCCAACAAGCAGGATCACCCACAGCAGCTTGCCCAGGAGCACAATGGATAGGTGAGTTTGGAATCTCTCCAGAGAAGGAGACTCCACAACCTCTCTGGGCAGCCTGCTCCAGGGCTCCAGCACCCTCACAGCAAAGTTTTTCCTCCTGTTCAGATGGTGCCTCCCGGGTTCTAGTAAGTTTGTGCCTGTTGCCCCTTGTCCTGTCACTGGCACCACTGACAGGAGTCTGGCCCCATCCTCTTGCCCCCAGCCCTTTAGCTCTTGCTGAGCATTGATCAGATCCCCTCTCAGACTGCTGTGAATTGCAGCACTGGCAGGAGCTGTTGGCACTGCCCACCAGCATCATGCATCCTCCCTAGCATGGATGAAGGTGGCAAACGCTGGGGACCACAGATCCCCTGGATAGCTGCTGTGGGAGCTGCTTCCCCAGCGTGGCTCTTGGGGGAAGGCTGCTCCTCTCTCTCCCAGCCTAGTTGGAGCAGGCTTTGAATCCTCTCCAACCTCTGACCCACATCTGATAATAATCAAACCATATTTGTTACAACAACAAGGCTCGTTAGGAGGCTGGCTCCGCTCGGCTTGGGGGGGAGGGGACAGCACTTAGTTCATGCCAATGACCTCATCTCATGTGATGTCATTCAAAGGAAAAACACTGAAGTCACTCACATATGGCTCAGCCTGGGGTTTTTCAGCCTGTAAAGCTGCAGATTTTCAAAGGCACAATACATGCTCCCTCCTGCCCCCCCTTTCCCTCTTCACTCCTCCATTTACTATAATCCTGAATGATTTTCTGGAGGCCTGGGCTCAGACCAATAAACTCGTAAGGAGCTGTGTGGAGATGTCTTAAGGAGTCCCACGGTGGGAAGAGGGGAGACAAGTAATTCTGACCTCCAGGACAAACACAAAGGAGAAAATACATCCACCCCCCACCTCCTGCTTCAGCAGCCGTGGCTGGTGGATAGCCCCCAGGGGAACGGTGGACAGAATTTTTTTACACTCAGGGTGGTGAGACCTTGGGAGATTGCCCAAAGAGGTGGAAGATGCTCCATCCCTGGAACCATTGCAGGTCAGGTTGTTTGGGGCTCTGAGCAACCTGCTCTAGTTGTAGATGTCCCTGCTTGACTGCAGGGCAGTTGGACTAGATCAGCTCTGAAGGTCCCCTTCCAACTCAAACCATTCTATGGTTCCTATATGTCCCTTCTAACTGAACATGTGAAAAGGCTTTAGCAGAGGGTGCAACTCCTCCAGCTGCCAGTCCTGCTCTGCTGGGACCCAGCAGTTAACTCCGTCTGACGTGGGTGCACAGCGCCAGCTCCATTCCCCACCAGCTGCTGGGGCTTGGTCATCTCCAGCTGTTTGCAACCACTCCAGGATGAGCATCTCTCCTGGGTGATACTCTCTGTGGAGACATCAAAAAGAAAGACAAACTGGAGCTTAGGGATCTGCTGTCTGGTCCCCAGCTCTGTCCTACACAGAGAACCCCAGCTAAGATGTTTTATTCCTGGAACTGTTCCAGGTGAGGTTGTTTGGGGCTCTGAGCAACCTTCTCCCTTGAAGATGCCTTTGCTGACTGCAGGGAGGCTGGACTAGGTGACCTTGTAAGATCCCTTCCAACCCAGACCAGTCTGTGATTCTATGATGGAGCTAATTAATTTTGTGTGCCTCAGTTTCCCCTTTTGAGAAGCCAAGATCATGGCATTGTTCTTCAGATTTGGGATTCCCAGTTAACCATCTCCCAGGGGATGCAGGTTGACCCTGCCAGAAGCAGCAGTGGGAAGAGGGGCAGGACCCCACCATGGGGGTTCCGGGGATGCAGCAGGGATGGAGAACAGCGCTTGGGAGGTTTTGATTGCTAAGAGGAGATGTGAGCATCACCACCTTCTTTCCAAGTCTCTTATTCATAAATTTCCTCCTCCAGGGCCAAATCCTGCGCTGCTCACAGATCGCCTGGGCGGGGAGGAAAATGGGGGTTGTGCCTTTAAGCTGGGGGGGCTGCGCTGCATGTCTGTGTGCTGAGTAAGGAATGCGGCCGCATGCCTGACCCGTTAGCTATGAGCGCGGCGGCGGATGGAGCGGCGGGGCCGCGGTTGCTGCGCCGGGGCTGAGCTCCACCACCGGCCACCGAGGCAGGAGGAAGAGAAAGAGGAAGGTGGCTGGGGAGAAGAGGGGCTACACAAGCCTCCCCCCGCCACCCCCAAACCCTGCTTATCCTTTTTTTTTTTTTTTTTTTTTAAGGCTTTTTGTATTTTCAGCCTGAAGGTTGGACCCAAGGGGCGGTTGTTGTTTTGTTTTTTTTTTTTCTTTTTTTTCTGGGGGCGGTTGGGGTTAGTGGATTTTTAAGCTGCTGTTTGAAGGAGGGAAGAGGTGCCCCAGCGAGCCTGGATGCCCGTGGATGTAATGTTCGCTCCTTCCGAGGACCAGTTCTGGCCAGACATGCGCGAAGGGCAGATGAAGCTGAAAATAAGGGTGCGGAGGATGAAGGAGAGCAGGGAGATGAGAGGTTGGTCCGCCCGGCCGGCTCCGTTCTTGCCCGGGGAGATGGAGCGGGGACGAGGGGAACGAGCCTGGCTTTGGCCAGGGGCTGGAGCCGGCTTTGTCCGGGGGCTGGAGCCCCTTTTGTGGAGCGGAGCTGGCGAGTAGGGGGCGAGCGGTCGGCAGCTGCCAGCCCCGGGCAAGGTGCGGAGGCAGCTGGTCTGGTCCTGCTGGAAAGGAGCTGCGTGGGGAGGGGGTAGCTTCTTCGGGTAGTGGGTCCCACTGGGATCCCCTCAGGCTGACCTGGCCTTTTGGGGATTGCTCTGGGGGTCCCCTGAAGCCTTTTCCGTCCTGGCAAGCGGGGTGAGGGTGTGGAAGGAGCAGAGGAGGAGAGAAGGAAAAAGGCTGCGAGAGCCAGGGCAGGCTCTACCGCCAGCATCTCGCGTGGAAGAGGGTAGGTTTCAATTAGGTTTTGAAGGAAATTGAGTATTTATTGTGAGAGTGGTGAGGCAAAGGAAAGAGAGGAGGTAGGTGCCACATCCCTGGAATTGTTCAGTGCTAGTCTGGATGAGGCTTTGAGCAACCTGGTCTAGTGGAAGGTGTCCCTGCCTATGGAAAGGGGGTTGGAAGTAAATGATCTTTGAGATCCCTTCCAGCCCAAACCATTCCGTGATTCTACGATGTGATCTGGGCTGGTTTGGGTGCTGGTTTGGAGGGGTCACCACCATCTCGAGCAAAGAGGGGGTGGCAGCAGGGCGGGGAGGAGGAGGATGAAGACAGCGAGGGGTGCTGGAAGAGCTCTGTGCTGCTGCCCGCAGCCAGGCAGCTGCCCGGTGGAGCCATTTCGCTTCACTAACGCTGCTGCTGCCTGCCCATCTTCGGGGGCTTTCAGTCAGAAAAGGGGGTTTGCAGTGCTCCCACACACACACCCCCTCCCCCTCCCCAGTGCCAGCGTGAAGGGCGAGTGGAGGAAGGGGATATTAACTGGAGCAGCTTAAAAATATGCAGAGCCTGGAATGACCTAGATTACCAAAGGGTTGGATAAAGAAACTTCCCCTCCATCTCCACTTAAAATGGGAGCCTGCTAAAAGTGCTTGACAGGTTTTTGTGGCATGAAGCACATAACCCAGTGATGGTGTCATTAGTAATAAGTCACTCCTGGAAATGACACATTTCTCTTTACTTAGAACGAGTAAGGCCGGTCCAAAGCAGGCAGAGTCACTGGAGGGAAATCAAGCCCAGCAGCTTGGGGAGCGTGTCTGTGGTTGTGTGGGTGGAGGGCTTCCTTTCTGCTGCTTTTCCTCCTTTTTTTTTTTTTTAAGGACATTTTCTGCTTGCTTGAGAGAAAGGGAGTGGGGTCTGGGACCAAGCCTATGAGGCTGGGGTGAGCTGGCACGGGTTGGGAGGCAGCAGGGTAATGTAGAAACAGATGGACAGAGGCTGTTCAGGGTGACCACTGGGGAAATGGGGAATTCACAAGAATCCATAATGGGGCTGATTCATCTGCTCTCTCATCCCCACTGCTTGGGGAAAAAAAGAATGGAGCCAGCAACAGGGTGATGAAATTTAGTGCTGAATGAAGGGAGGGTGAAACCTGTGCTGGGGAAGAGCACAGAGGCTGGGTAGGGGGAGTGTGGGGGGAAAGAGGACCAGGCAAGCAGCAGACGTTGCTCTCCAGCGAGCTGGGTGGAAGCGAAGGAGCATCAGCCAAGACAGGGCGAGTTGGCCAGGCTGGGTAGCACTGGGACTTCACCCAGGTGGGTGGGAAGGCTGTGCAAGCAAGTGGGCACTGGGCAACGCTGTGGCATGGCTAGGGAAAACCCCAGGGGACTACAGGGGGACCAGCGAGGAGGGAGGCGGGGGGAAAACGCAGAAGCGTTGGAGGCGGCAGCGGGAAGTGCCGAGGGAGCCCCGCAGCGCCGTGAGTAAGGGAGGCAAGAAGCGGTGTTTCATCACGCCGCCGGCTCAGCTGCCGGCCCCAACAGGCTCCCACCCAGCCTTTCACCGACAGGGACTTTCCCAGCGGCTCTCAGGGCCAGGCACCTCTGCTTTCCCTGCCTCTGTTCCATCTCAACGCTCAGGCTCGCTGCCCTGTCAAGGCTCAGGGGTTTTGTGAGTCCCCTCCAGCTCCCATCACCTCCTGCCGTGCCTCGGTTCAGCAAGGTGGTTTGACACTCGGGGTTTGCTGTGCCAGGGCACCGGGAGCAGCGTGATGCCAGGGGTCCGGGGTGGTGAGGAGGGGGCTCTGAGGCATCCCTCCCGGGCAGCGAGCCGGCGCAGCGGTGCCGGAGCCGTGCTGGCACGGTGGCAGCTCCAGCGGCAGACCGGGCGCGTGCCCGCTGCCATGCCCCGCTGCCCCTCGCCACGTGCCGCCCTGGCAGCCGCTCCCAGCCACCGCAGGCATGTTAATGAGAGCTGGGCACAGCTCGGCCTCTCTCAGCCCCTTCAGATGCCAGCAGCTCCTAGGTCGAGGGTCTCCAGCGTGAGCGCAGATGAGAACTCCACCGGTGGGGCCAGAGGCTGCTGGTCTCTGAGCAGCTCCTCAAGAGCTCCTGCTCTTGAGCACTCATTGCAGAAGCAATAGGGAGGGGGTGGGGGGGGGGTGGGCTGTAAGCCACCTCTGTAATACCCCCAGTGGGTCTCCTGCCAGCTCCTGGTGTAGCAGCTAGGGGGTAACGAGGTAGGGTGTGGTGGCTGCTGGCCCAAGGAGGGTTTGTAGCTCCAGCTGTGGCTGTTCCCCTCCTTGCTGACACAATAGGGTGGCCACTTCTTCTGTTTCCTCCTGGAAGCTTTGGGTTGGAAGTGGTGGAGTCCCCATCCTGGAGGGATATAAAAGCTATGTAGATGTAGTGCTGGGGGACATGACTCGGCAGTGGGCTTGGTAGTGTTGGGTTAATGGTTAGACTTGATGATCTTACAGGTCTTCTCCAGCCTAAAGGATTCTGTGGTGCTCCACCATGCATATAAGAGGCTGGTGACCACCACATACCCCTGCTGCTCAGGGTGTCTCTGGGCATGCATTTAGGAGACTTGTGTGGTTAATGGTGTTCAAGAGGCAGATGGTTCTCCCAGAGAGTGGTTTTGGGGTGTGGTAGGTGCCCTTTTTCAGCTTCTTGCAGTTATCAGGGCACAGCATTGTGACCTCTGGTTTGAAGGGACCCTGAAGGACGTGAGCCTGCAGGGATGGAGGCCAGTGGGCAGTTTGCAGCTATCAGAGAAAGACAAGAGAGGGTTTTCAAGCTCAGTCATCTCCCTGTTTACATTTTACCCCTCCAGCCTTGGAGGATGTCCTGGTGTGGGACACAGGGAGCAGCAGGGAGCTGGCACAGCCCTGCTTAATATGCCCCGTACCTCCCTTTTATCCCCAGCAGCATCTCTCCTCACTTCCATGCGGCTCAACAGATTGTAAATCCACAAAGCTGGGGCTTACCACCAGGAGGAAAATGATGCCACACCACATCCCGGTCCTAGTCAGGACTTTGTCACCTTCTGTGTCACCCTCCTTGCACCACCACTGCTGCCCTGCCTTGGCAGAGAGGTGAACAGGGCAGCTTGTGGGTGATGGGCGATGCCCGAGACATTGTCAGTGTCCCAACCGTGAGCTGGATGTCCCCAGAGACCACCTGAAGGTGACAGCCAAGTCAGCAGAGGGGTCCCCACATGTAGCAGTCCAACACCTCTCTTCTTCCACCTTCCATGCCCATCAGCCCAGCACCGGAGTAAGGGTTTTTGTTCATTTTGGTTGTAGCCATCTCAGGGTCTTCTGCAGTTGTTGGTGTAGAGACTGGCGGCACTGCTCCTCTCTCTGCAGTTTGCTGCTCAAGGGGAGCAGTCACAGGGCTCCCCAGCAGCTCTTTGATACCACAGCCATGCAGATCAGGGCTGGGGACTGGCCCCTGCAGAGCCCAGCAGGAGGTGGAAGGGTGGTCAGCACCCCATGAGTGGAGCCTGGGCCAGGGGAGGAAATGAGGTTTCAGCTGTTGCACTCCTCTGGCATTAGGTTGCTGCAACGTCCCCTGCCTCAGTTTCCCTCTTTCCTCTGGGGTATGACAGCACTCCTCTCCCTACAGAAAGCTGCATTTCTCTTCAACCCCAGCTTAAGCTGAACACTTCTAAGGGTTTTTATGTCTCTTGGGACATTGCTAAGTGAACCCTCCCGAAGCTGAGGGGTGGCTTTCACCAGCCCTCCTAAAAACCTGCTTGGTGCTGGTTCTTGGCTCTTCCTTCTTCCATCTTCAGCCAGGAGCAGTGAAGGCATCCCCAGTTCTGTCCTAGTTCCCCATGCTCAAATATCCCCACTTCTCCTGCTGGGCCCCATCTGTGTCTCAGGTAGATGCAGGAAGACACTGGGGTTTTCCAGGGAATAGTTTTGAGATCCCTCAGGAATGCTGGAGCCACGAGCCGTGCAGGGACCAGCTCCTCCTCAGCAAACCCATGCCAGGCTCAAGGGGAGCATCAAGAAGACACCAGAGATCCCCAAGCACCACATCAGATCCAAATCCTTCCTGAGCTTAATTCCACACGTGCCAAGAGAAACAGTGCTCCCAGCACCAGCACTGTGAACTAAAGCCCCAGTGCTTCCCAGCTCCTCACCCCGTGGGGCTCCTCCACTCTCTCCCAGCCAAACTTGGGATCCACTGCTCGGGGTGCAGAGGGGGGAAAGCCCAGGTATTGTTTGGAGCCCTGCCAGGGACATTCACTGCCTTTGGGATTGTTTTGAGGAGCTGCTTTGCTCTCTGAAAATGAAAGGCGTGCTGGAGCAGCCGGGGTGGGGTGTGGTGAGCGTGGCTTGGAGGTTGGGATGGTGTTGGGTACCCAGCTCCATATCTAGGGTTTCCCCCAAGCCTGAGCTGCCCTCAGCAACTACAAATGTGGGAGAAATGAGGACAGGCAGGATGGGAGTGTGCCCAGCCTCCCAGGCTCGGGGTTGAGGCTTTGCTTGGGGCACATGAGGTGAGCTGTGGACATCATTTTGGGTGCCAGCATCCTCCAGTCATTGCAGACATCCCTGCCTGCTCCACAGCCTCTCTGCCTGGACTTCCCCGGGCAGGGCTGGCAGAACCTCTGCTGCTGAGCAAGTGCCAGCAGAAGTGGGTGAGGGAAAGAGAGTGGCACGCCCTAGCCTGCTCTGGCTGTGACATCACCCCACGCTCCCCACTTGGAAAGGGCAGCACAAAGCTGTGCATGACCCTGGGCAGCTCCTGATGGGGTTTGACTGAGCACAAGGGGCTGGGGACATGGGGACCAGAGCAGGCACCAGTCCCTGGGGCTGTGCTTGCCTGCACCCTGCTCCCCAAAAATGTGCCAGGTTCCTTTGGAAAAAATCCTGTCTTGTTTTGTCTGGGGGTCAAACCTGCACCCCACTCAACCCTGTGTGCTGCAGGCATCTCATGGGGTGGCTGCAGGAACCCCCCACAGGGGTTCTGCTTGTGCATCCCCCAAACATCAACGAGGTGTGCTGAAGCGCTGGGTGAAGGAAGAGGTGGCACGGGGAGGTGGCACACGTGGGCACAGGACTCTGGCCTGTGAGTTAGGCTCCTTGGCAGTGGGGACACAGCAGTGCAAGGATGAGCAGTAACCGGAGCTGTGCTGCACCTGCGCTGGGCCTCCTGCTTTCCCTCTGATTTAATGTCCCAGTTGAGAGGTGATGTCATTTCAGAGGGAGCCAGAGAAAAGGAAGTGCTGGAGAAGATAAGGTGCTTTAACTCTTACCCTTCCTGGCTTGGCTGGGCTTTGAAGCTGGGAGCTGTTTTAGCTACCAGCCAGGAAAACATCAGAGAGAGTAGGAAAGAGGTTGGTTGGAGGAAACCTTCCTCTTGGGGCAGTGGGAGCTGCTGAGATGGATGGTCATGGAGGAGCTTGGATGTTCACAGATGATAGCAACATGATTTTGTGTGCTCCTCTGGCTTCTCCATCACCTTCATCTCTCAGAGATGTGGGATGGGTTGTCTGCAGCACCAGGCATACCCCATCGCAGCTTGGGTGTCACGCCAGCAGTCAGGCAAGTGCTCCAGGAGGATCTGAAGAGATGCTGTGAAGGTGCTGGAAAGGATAGAGAATGTGACAAGGTTGCCCTGCTCCTGAAGACTGAATGGAAAGGTCCTTACCAAAGACTCATTAAAAGGTCTTGATTAGCTGTGGAGGTGAGCAATGGATTGCCATGGTCCTGAGTGCAGAGACTTGGACTTTCAGAAGGATCTCCAAGGGGACATCCTGATCCCTCTGACAATCAAAAGCAGTCAAGCCCCAAAGTCTTCTCTGGTCCAGTGTGATGGAAGTCATTGACTTGGCAGGGCTGGCAGGAGGGGACATCTCTCAGAAACCACAATGTGTCAGTGTAGCTGTTGTGGCAAGGTTGAGGGTGACCTCCATCAGTCCAGGGAGCTTTGAGCCTCGTGGGCTTGCTTGTCCTCATCCTGCCTTGCTGGGTTTTGCTATCAAAAGGTGACCCTGGTTGTGCCCACAGTGCAGGCAGCCAAGAAGTCATGAAGAGCAGGAGGGGAGTGGGGTGCCTCACGTGTGCATTCGTTGCCATCTCCTGAAGGAAAAATCAGAGCTGGGCCTCCATTCCTTTCTCTATGTATGTGGCACAGTCAATACAAGGTGGCTGCACTGCTCTGCCATCACTGGTGGCTCTTTGCTCCTCTGGGCTCTGTTCTCCTTGTTGCAGGGTTACCAGCGCTGTGCCCCAGCCCAGGCCCCGGGGTGGCAGATGCTGGATGGTCTCAGCCTCACTGCTATGAGCTTAATGTCCTCATTTTCTCCACAGGAGGCTTTGCCACCTTCTCATCCTGCTTCCCAGGGCTCTGTGAGGGGAAGCCAGCTGCCATCCTGCCGATGAGCATCTCCCAGCCATGCTTGCCCGTGGCCAACGTTGGCCCCACACGCATCCTGCCACATCTCTACCTGGGCTCCCAGAAGGACGTCCTAAACAAGGTATGGCCCTGGTGAGGGGATGTGTCTGCCCTCTCCCATCTGGGGCCCCCAGCAATGGAGAGGGGTGAGGGCATTAGGGATTCCCTTCCTGCCTGGTCTGTCTGACCCTACCCAGGAGGGAAGGAGTGCATAGGCAGAGCCTGGTGGAACTGGACAGGGGTGGTTGCAGGATGAGCTGTCGTATAATTGAGGAGCTTTGGGGTGGCCGGACACTTCCTAAGTATAATCATAGAATGGTTTGAGTTGTGAGGGACCTTCAAAGGTCATCTAGTCCAAATCCTCTGCAGTGAGCAGGGGCATCTTCAAGTACAGCAGTTTGCTCAGAGCCCCAGACAACTTGACCTGGAGTGGTTCCAGGGATGAGGCATCTACCACCTCTCTGGGCAACTTGGAACAGGGTCTCACCAACCTCAAAGTACCCATAGCAAACCCAGGGGCAAGAGGAGCTCAGCTGGGAGAACACCTGGGTGTGGAGGGGGAGTTACCACAGCTGGAGGGAGATGTGGGACATGAGCCAGCTTTGCACCCACCTGCCCGGACAGTGAGATAACACCAACGTCAGCAACCTTGGGATCTCCTTGGAAGCCAAAGACAATGGGAGAGAGGAGAAAAGAGGGACAGGTGCTGGAAGGGCTGTGCTGGGACATCACACCAGAGTAGGAGTTCTGTTTAAAGGGAAAAATCATGTCAAGAAGACAGAAAGAGGAATTGCAGTGGAAACGCTGCCAGACACCTGGCTACCGCAGGCAGGAGGGAGCCAGCCAGGAGTCCTCATCCTCACCCAGGGCAGGAAGGGGGGAGAGGGACCATGACACCAGAGCAGGGCTGGAGACAGAAAGGAGGGAGAGTGGAATTATATACAGGGAGTAGAAGGAAATGGGAGAGAAAAATGCCAGGAATGTGAGCCCAGGAGCTGGGCTGACTCCGTGGAGCCAAGGCTGCGCTCTGCTGGGACAGGCAGGAACCAGCTGCTGGAGAAGCTAGGGACGAAACCCTGATGTGGTCTCCTGAGGAGCCAAAGTCAGGCAGGGAAATTGATGTTTTCCATCCCTCCCCATCTTTTGGAGCTGTGTTTTCTGCTATCCCCACCGTGTGGCCAGAAGCAGAGTGGGGTCAAGTGTGGAGCCATGCATAGATGATGCTTCTCTGCTCCAGCATGTTGCAGAGGAGACATCCCACATGGAGGCTCCACATGCTCTGATGTGTGGAAGGATTCTTTTCATCTCCATGGTTTCTCCTCCTGTTTCATTTTGGGTCTTCCCTGCAATACAACTGAGACCCAGCAGCTGGCACAGGTGTTCCCCCATTTTTTATAAGCCCCCTACCCCCCAGCTGTCCAGGTGGGGTAGGGACAGAGACAGGGGTTGGGTGAGCCATGAATTTGGTGTCAGCACTGCATATAGGTGAAGCTGGCCCTGGGAAGGAAGGAATGGAGGTTGTCATGGGTGCAGCAGTATGCACCCAGCAAGCCAGTTTCCTGCTGGGTGACTCAGGGGTTGAACCTTACCCTCTCATTGCAGTTTGTCATCTGACTCTATTTACCTAAGGTCTCCCTTATTAGTGATGGTGGCCATTAAGTAGCCAAAGCAGAAAAGTCATGGAAAACAAGTCCAATTCCAGCATCACAGCCTGGTTTGGGTTGGAAAAGACTTTTTAAGGTCATTTAGTCCAACCCTCCTGCAAGTCAGCAGGGACATTGCAACTAGAGCAGGTTGCTCAGAGCCCCAGACAAGCTGACCTGGGATGGTTCCAGGAATGGAGCATCTCCCACCTCTCTGGGCAACCTGGGCCAGGGTCTCACCACCCTCACTGTCAAACATTTCTTCCTTCTCTCCAGTCTGCATCTCCCTCTTTTAGTTCAAGCCATTACCCCTTGTCCTGTGACAACAAGCCCTGCTCAAAAGTCTGTCCCCAGTTTTCAGGTGCAGGTCCACCCCAGTGCCAGAATGATGGAGGAGAGGTTTCCCCTTGCCACCTGCCTGTGTCCCAGCACAAGAGTTTATGTTCACAGGGAAGAAATGTGAATGATTCACAAATCTGAGAACCAGTCCTGATGTGTTTCTGAGCAGTGTGGGAGCAAAGCCATGCATTGACATTGGTTACCATGGGGTGCTACCACTGACTCACCCCACTGCTGGTGAGATGCCTCCTCTCTCTCTCAGCAGATACTTTCAAAGCTTTCAGCCAGAGATTTGGCTGGTTTTCTTTCTTGTGTTTTGCTGTTCCTCTCATACTTAAATCCTTGGATTTTTTTTCTCCTCTGGGACCCCCTTTCCAGGTGTTGTTGGTCTTGCTCACTTGTATTTGGACCAAAGTACAGATCATAGGATGTTGGAGGTTGGAAGAGACCTCCAAAGATCATCAAGTCCAACCCCCTGCCAGACCAGGACCACAGAATCCAGCACAGGTTGCACAGGAACACATCCAGATGGGGCTTGAAAGTCTCCAGAGAAGGAGACTCCACAAACTCTCTGGGCAGCCTGTTCCAGTGCTCTGTGACCCTAACAGTGAAGAAGTTCCTCCTCATGTTGAGGTGGAACGTCCTGTGCCATAGTTTTTATCTATTGCCCTTTGTCCTGTCACAGGATGCAAGTGAGCAGAGCCTGTCCCCTCCCTCTTGCCCCCCAGCCCTCAGATATTTATAAGAATTTATTAAATCCCCTCTTAGTCTTCTCTCCTCCAGACCAAAAAGCCTCAGGTCTCTCAGCCTCTCCTCAGCTGAGGTTCAAACCTGTGCCATCAAAATTTAATACAACCTTCTCCTCTCTGCTGTACTACTATCAGCTAGGCCAAGGCAATGCTGGGAGACCCACAGGAGCAAATACTGGGGATGGGAAAAGGGCATGGCAGGGCAGATCTTCAGCACGCAGTGCTGCCTGAGCTCAGCTGATCTTTCAATCTCTTCTTTCCCGCCAGGACCTGATGACGCAGAACGGGATAAGCTACGTCCTCAACGCCAGCAACTCCTGTCCCAAGCCAGACTTCATCTGTGATAGTCACTTCATGCGCATTCCTGTCAATGACAACTACTGTGAGAAGCTGCTTCCCTGGCTGGACAAGTCCATTGAATTCATTGGTGAGCATGAGTCATTGGTGGTTACAGTGGTTGCAAACTTCCCACTTCTCAGCTTTCAAAACTCGTCGTCTTTTCTCAATGCTTCCAGCAGCCCTTATCCTTTCACACAAAAGGGTTGAGGGCCTGGGAGGGAGCCTGGAGTCATTTTGCTCACCATCTCTGACTGCATTGTTGCTTTTCTCTCTGTTTCCTCTACTGTGCTCCAGACAAGGCTAAGGTGTCCAGCTGCCAGGTGATTGTGCACTGCTTGGCTGGCATCTCCCGGTCGGCCACCATCGCCATCGCCTACATCATGAAGACCATGGGTATGTCATCAGATGATGCTTACAGGTGAGTTTTCCCCACAGGGCAGGCAGAGCTTATGCTGGGAAGAAAAGCAGGCTGGGCCCAGGAGAGGTTGGGAGCTCCTTAAAGTTCTGTCTCCAATTAACCGTTTCCCAGTGGAACAAAACTAAACTTACCTTTGTCAAGTGCATGCAATGAGGAATGGTTTAGAGCAGTAACATGGAGGGAGGAGACAGTCCCAGCTCTACCCTTGGGGCATCCTGAGGCCCCATGGTTCCCCAACACCCCTTTCTTCAGAGGATGTTGGTCAGATCATCTTGGATGATGCTTCTTCTACCCAAAGATGCTGAGAGAGCAGGGGTGACCCACTTGAAGGGCCAAACACCAACCGGGGCTGTCTGTGTCTCTTTGCAGGTTCGTTAAGGACCGTCGTCCGTCCATCTCACCCAACTTCAACTTTCTGGGCCAGCTCCTGGAGTATGAGAAGAGCCTGAAGCTCCTCAAGGCCCTGAAGTCAAAGGGTGACTGGGTTGAGGGAGACACCCAGCAGGACCCGGCAGAGGCGGCTGAGAGCAGCCGGCACCCCCCACCACCACCTACCTCAGAGAAGGCCGAGGAGGTGTCGAGAGGCACCGCTGCGGCATCCTCCCACGGTGACTGCGAGCGGCAAGGCGGCACACCAAAGGTCCTGTCGCCCACCACCCTGCAGCAGGGTCTCAACGGCTTACACCTCTCCTCCGAGCGCATCCAGGACACCAACCGCCTGAAGCGCTCCTTCTCCTTGGACATCAAGTCCGCCTACTCCCCCAGCCTTCGCCAGGACCCACCCGGACCCCCCGGCCCTGGGGACGCCCCAAAACTCTGCAAGCTGGACAGCCCCTCGGGCCCCGGTGGCCTCAGCCCCTTCTCCCCAGGGGTGGACAGCCCCGACCGGCCCAACGGGCCAGACCTGCTGCTGGAGGCCAAGGTGAGGCAGCGGCGGAAGCACCGGCACGCAGCGGGCTCCCCGGCCCACGGGCTCAGCCTCAACGTCGGCGCGCCCAGCGCTACCCACAAGAGTCCCAGCGCCGAGGATGGGCTGCCACCACGGCTCAGCCAACCAACCACCGCTCCCAGCACCACCGCCACCACCACGTGGAGCGGGGTACACCTGGAGTCCCCCAGCACGCCGACGGGCGAGGCCGGCTGGTACTTTGGCATCGACTCTGGCGGCACCGGGGGGAGCGGCGGGAGCCTGTTCGCCGGGGGCAGCCCCTACCCGGCACCATTCAGCTGCGGCGGGGTGGCAGGCGGCTGCGAGATCAGACTGAGGGACAAGGCGCGGGCTGAGCCGCGGGACGGGCGGCACAGCTGGCACGAGGAGGCCGGCGCCGAGAAGCAGTTCAAGCGGCGGAGCTGCCAGATGGAGTTCGAGGAGACCATGTCAGAGGGCAGGGCCCGCGAAGAGCTGGGCAAAATCAGCAAACAGTCCAGCTTTTCGGGCAGCATGGAGATCATCGAGGTGTCCTGACACCCACTCGGGGTGCCCGGAGACTGGGGAGGGGGGATGGGATGGGGGGGTGGGGGGGGATATTTAAGCTGAGGGGGAGAGAAGGGGGGAGGGGGGTGGCCGGGGTCTGGGGGGGAATATTTATACCTGCGCGTGCATTTTCGGGAGCGCATGCGCCCAGACAGAAGCGGAGGCAGAACAGGCTTTCCAGAGTCCGGGAAACACGACGGAGGATGCTTAGTGTCCCTCCTGCGCCCGCCTTGCTCCTTGTTTCCCCCACCCTCAGAAGGTCCCAGCCTCTCCAATCCCTGCTTTTGAAATTTGGGCATCAAATTCAAACGGGGAAGGGGCATGGGGCACACAGCACCTGGGGTAGGGGACACCACAAGCTGCCCCTTCCCCGCGTCCCGGCGCACTAAGCATGCTCCTCGTGTTTCTCTGGCTAACTGTCCTAAAAAATGCTGCACTGGAGCAGCCCTATACATATATAAATATATATTATATATAATATAAAGAGGAAAAAAAAAGAGGAAAAAAAAAGGCAGAAAACACACACACAAAGGAAAAAAAAAAGGTAAATGGTTTTACTGCGATTTTTATTGAGACGTAAATAATATTTCGATTGTTTTTTGGTTTTTGTTTTGTTTTGTTTTGGGTTTAATTTATTGAAGCTGTTCATTCTGGCAATGATTTGCAGACAATGTGGGGCGGTACTTTCAGCTCTATTTTTACTGTGTATGGTATTTAAATCTGAAATACGAGTTTCTAAGCAATATCTGAGGCCTGTGGCTCCTTCTATAGCTCATGTCGACGACGACAAAAGATTTTTTTTCCCCTCTCTTCCCTCCGGGCACAGTGACAAGGGGACCGGAGACTGTCCTGGGCACTTTTTCTAGACATGAACAAACAAATGAGCAAACCATAAAAAACTTCTTACAACAAACTGAGCCAGAAAACTCTCTTCTGGAAGCTGCTGCCGCTTCTTCACCCCTTGGTCTCTGTTTGCTTAGCCCCATCCTAGTCATCATCTCCATCATGGTCATCATCCCCCTCCTGGCTGTCACCCAATCCCAGCCATCAGCCCTGTCCAGGTCATTGTCCCCATCCCAGCCATCAGCCCATTTCAGCTGTGCCTCCCCCCCCCCATCCCCTGAGCTGCCTATCCTCACTTGAGAGGGTGAGGAGGGAGTCACCCAAAGTGGATGGAAGGGTGCTTGGTGTCACCTCCAACTGCATGGGGAAGGTATTGGAGGCTGCCGCAACAGGGGCAGGGAGGAGAGGCTGGGGTAGTTGGGATTTCTGGTCAGAGGATGTCTTGCCTGCCTCAGCCACTCAGCTCCCCCTTGCCTCAGCCATCTTGCTTGGGGGAGGTATGGACACTATTTTCCCTTTGGGAGCGGTGGTTTTTCAAGCTTCCTCCATCCTTCTCTTCACACCCAGGAAACTCATGGGGAGTGTGGTTGCAGATGCCAGGACTCCCCCCGCCCTATTCCATCCAGTGGGTTGATAAACCAGCTGGACATGCAGCTCTGCAAGCACACGGAGGGGGTAGGCACAACCAACTGATTTTCAGAGGCAGTGGGCTGCTTCCCCTCATTTTGGTGGGGAGCTGAGCCCTTGCCCCCAAAGCCCAGCATCAGGCTTGCTGAGAAGCTGCTTTCTGGAGCTGCAGGCACTCCTCTGCCTCCTCTGCAAAGCACTCCTCTCCCTGTGGCTGTCATTGCTTTCCCCCTTGTCCTGCACTAGTTGGCGAAGCTGATACCTCAGGGGTCTCTGTTCGTGCATGTCTGTGTCCTGTGTCAGCCTTGGACTGTCAGGGGGGTTTGTTTCTGGGTCCCTTTCCCCCTGTTCCTCCTCTCATTGTTTGTTTCTCTTGCTCAAACTACACGTGGCAAAACCAAATGAGCTCAGGTTCAAAACTGAAGGCAAAGCAGAGGTGTGAGGCCCTGTGGTGGTGTGAGGAGAGGCTGCTGCCTTTGCCTGGTTGCTCTCCCAACCACCTCTGTGTCTGCAGCTGAGCTGAGGCTCCCCCAGCGGCTCCTCACTCTCTTCAGGCTGCCTTTAGTTTTTCCTGGTTTTCCATGGGGCCATTTGGTGAGGTGCTGGGGATCTCTACATGCTCCTGCTACTTCCATGAGGTGTGGCAAGGAGGGAAAAGGGTGGCTGGAGAGCCAGGGACCACCTGCTTCTCTTCCCACAATGCTTTTGATGAGGCTGAGAGATCTTACAGGCATCCCTCGAGAGCCCACCCCACCCAGTAGTGCCTCCAGCGATCACCTCAAACCAGCTCAGTGTTGCCAACCTGAACATTTCTCCCTTCTGGCCATGAACAGATGCTGACACCATCTTCTAAGCTCCCTTTTTAGACTCCAGTAGGCATTTTTTGTCCACCCCATGAGCCAGGCAGCTATTCAGCACTCACAGCAGGGCCTCCTAAGCAGCCATTGATGTCAAGTCAAAGGAGGAAAAGACTTTGTCCTCTGTCCAGTAAGCCTCCTGAGTCCAGGTTGGTGTCATTTGACTCCTGCCCAAGCAGTGCTGCTGGACCCCTTCCTCTCCTGCTGCCCTTGATGGTAGCACCTCTTCCCAGGCATGGCAGGCATCATCACCTGCTGAACTCTGCTCCATATCACTCAGCTTTTGTGCATTCCATAGTCCTCCAGGGTTGGTGCCAGCATGGACCAGCTGAGCCCAGGTCAAGCAAGTTGCTATCAAGAGCTGGTCAGGTGTAACACTACAAAATCAGCCTCTGAAATCAGAGCAAAGGGAAGCAGATTTTGAGTTGAGTAGATCACAGCTGCCACAAGACATTCCTTACCCACCTCTGCAGCCTCATTTTGATATACTTTGCATTCCTCCTTCCCGTCTATGTTGGGCACATGCTCTAGAAGCCCTCTTGTGCAATAGTTTAAGGCTACATCAAGGCAAATCTGCTTTGCTGGAGTAGCCCTGCCTGAGCATGTTCCAAAGCCACCAGGGTCACTGACTGGCTTGCAATTAACTGAACTGATTTTTGTGAATCAGACTCTAACAGACACTTTGTCCATGAATCAGAGAGAGATGGGATGAATGTGCTGGCTGGTAGCCCTTCACATCATCTGTCATCCAAACCTTTTTTTATGGGCTCTCACAGCCACATGACCCCACCCAAAAGATCCCTGGAACCAAAAGTCATCTTTCCATGCAGGTCTGCTGAGAGTGTGTGTGTTGGTAGGGACCCATGGTGGCAGAAGTGTGAGCAGAGGAGAGGAAGAGTCTGACCTTTCCAGGAAGGAACCAACAAAGCTGTTGAGTGCCCAATGGTCACAGCAGCAGCTATGGCTGAGCTTTGCAGCACACAAAAGACAGATCAAACCACAGTTTTCCTTCAGTCTGGAAGGGACATTGCACCCTTCCCTTCATCCCCTGACTGTCCCTGGGGCCAAGCCTCCCTGGCCATCTCCTTCCCCACCACCATTTGGGTGGCTGAGTGAAGCTGGCAGGAGGGCAGCCATCAGCTTGGCAACACTGAGCCAGAGGCTTGGGTCAGAGCAGGCTCGTCCCCAGCCTCAGCAGCAGCATCCCCAGCCCCTACTGCCTTCCCAGCCCTTCTCTTTGTCTGCTTGTTTCTTTGGATGTCCATCCCCATTACATCTGCCCCTTAGGAGACAATGTTCCCCAGACACACCCCCCCCTCCTGCTGTCCCCTTCCCCATCTCACCCTTAATACTAATGATAATAAGCTATCAGTGTTGTCATTGCAATCTATGAATGATAGATTTGAGTATTTATGATTATTATTATGATTATTATGATTATTATGGTTATGATTCTGTACTTTTTTTGCTTCCTACTCTTTGTACGTTGCTCTTTGTTTCTCTGTTGTGAATAAACGCAAGGCCCCAGCACACCTTCTCTCTGCTCCCTGCAGCCTGGCACAGCTCCTGGCTGTCCCAAGGCCCCAAGGAGGCAAACACTTGTCAAAGGAGCTGGAGGGTGATGCTTCCTAAGGGTACAAAGACACCCAAACCTGGGGCAGATCCATTCTTTGAACTCTTCCCTTCCTGCAGCTCCTCTTCCCCATGCTCAGGTTAGCAAGAGGCAGGATGCCACTGGCACCATGAATGGAGGATTAAATGGCACAAGCTAAAAGCTCTTGTAGCAGCTTTAAGGAGTGCTGGCCAGACATCCAGCTCATGGAGTCAGCTCCCTCCAGGTTTGGGCCTCTCACCTTCTTCTACTGCTTGCATTTCGAAGCAGCTTCTTGCTCTGCCATGGCAGCTGGTTTGCAAAGCTCTCCCTGCCCAGCCAAGGCCATGCACTGGTGTTCCATATAGTAGCCAGGAGCCCTGAGCTTTTGGGGCTTGAGTGTCCTCCTCATGCCAGTGATCTCCCTTTGCTCAGGGACAGCACAGTCTGGGGAGGATATGCAGCCAGTGGCAGAGCAGCAAGGAGAGAGGCGAGGGGCTCTGCTATCTGGGGGGATGCAGAAAGGGGCTGGAAATGGCTCCCAACATGGGTCTGGATTTGGTCTTTATCCAACACTGGTGTGTCATAAGCAGACCAAGTCCAGTGCTGCTTTTCCACACCTCTGTCCTGGGCTCCTTGATCAGCCTGGAGGTTTCCAGGTGACTGTAAGGTGAAGGAGGAGACTTTAGGGGAAGGGAAGAGGATCTCTGTTTGCACCATGGTACAAAACACTCTCCCTGAGGTGCCAGCCTCATGAAGAGTCATTTTAATTTGCAGGGCTTGACATCCCCCTTCTCCAAGTGGCCTGGGCACAGTCTCTTGTATCTGTCATGGCTTTGCTCCACCGTGGGTTGGGTCCTTCTCATCATGCTGTGCTGAACTCATTTCCCAGGTTGCTCTGAGACCGCACCGGAGAGCAGAGAGCTCAGGTCTCACCCCTCTCTCAGGGGACTCTGGCAGACCCCCACTGGGGTCCCGGTCCGGCGTCACCCTTCCTACCTCACCTGCCTTTGGGGGCAGCCGTGGACGGGGAGGGAGCAGGCAGGTCCCGACCACGCCGGGGCTGAGCCTCCTCAGCTCCCATCCTTGTCTCCTGCAGGATCAGGCCCTTCCTCAGCAAGCACAACACGGGGAGGGGGGTCTGCTCCCACCCTGGGGACTCCCAAGCAGGGAGGAGAGGCTCTGGCCACCAGCCCCAGCATGCTCCCTTCCTCGCCAGTGCCAACATCAGATGCGGGGAGACACCCTGCCCCTGCCTCCTCTTGATTTATTTATTACCAGAGGCTGTAAACAGCAGTGGCTTTTCTACCCTCGACTTTCTTTTCCTTTCTTTTGTATTTTGGAACAACGTGTTGTAATAAATACCCAAATAGGTGTTTTAACAGCTGGGTCTCAGTCTTGCTTTTTGAGGGTCAGACCTTCTCAGGGTGGGGCTGGAGGGTCACCTTTGGGGGTTTGGGGAGCGTGAGGGAGCTTTGGCTGCATCCATGGGGGCCAGAGATTGTGGAGAAATAGACACACAGCCAGACCTGGAAACACAACCAGAACCACATCTATGTAGAGGGCCCAGGAGCTGGAAGCTGCAGCTGGACTGATTCAAAGCAGAAATAAGACTCATGGCTGAGGGAGCAGGAGGATAACAATTAAATTAGGACATTCAAGAGCCTGGGGACTATAAAGAGCAACTCACAGTGTTTCTGATGGTCAGGTGTGTGATTCACAATCCTGAAGCTCCAGACAGGCACCTGAGCAGCCTCTTTCTAAGTGGAAAGGACTGGCCAGGTCTTGCTGCAGATGGGTAGATGCAAGTATGGGGGATGGTCCAGATTGCCAAGCTAAAAAGCACAAAGGCATGGAGTGTTTGCATTGAAATACATTCTGTTATTAGAAATAATGATCATTACTATTAATAATCATACCAGTTTGGGGGGTTTTTTGCTTCCCAACTATGCTCTGCTCCCACCTTCCTCCTGCCATGGTGTAGCCCCACAGACCCTACAGACATTCCCCAGTCCTCCCACAGCGAGCTGAGCCTCTTCCCTCAGCAGCAGCCCCATTTTGGCTGGGCTGTGTTGGAGCAGAGGTGGAAGTGATTCCCTGCTCCCTTCTCCAGCAGGTTTGCTGTGGAGGGAGGAGAAAGCATGAGCAGGGAACCCTGCTGCCATGGCTCCAGTGCTCTGAAACACTTATTGACTTAAATGCAGAAGGGACATCATCCCCCATGGCTCCTTTCCATGGACAGGGCTGACTCCCCTGGGCTGGTATAAATCCACTCCCCTCATCCAGCTGCTATTGCTGAAGCTTTGGTGGTGAGGCCACACCTTGAGTACTAGGTTCAGGTTTGGGCCCCTCACTCCAAGAAGGACATTGAGGTGGTGGAGTGTGTCCAGAGATGGGAAAAAAAAGCTGGGGAAGGGTCTGGAGAACAGGACTGGTGAGGAGCAGCTGAGGGACCTGGGGGTGTTCAGCCTGGAGAAAATCAGGCTGAGGGGAGACCTTCTTGCACCCCCACAGTAAAGAAGTTTTTCCTCATAGAATCACAGAACTGTTGAGGTTGGAAGAAGCCTTTGGCATCATCAAGTCCAACCACTCATCTAGAGCTCACAATCCCACCACTACTGCTAAGCTACCACTAAACCCCTCTCTACATGTCTTTTAAATACCTCCAGGGATGGTGGACTCCACCACCTCCCTGGGCAGCCTGTTCCAATGCCTGATAACCCTTTACTGGGAAGAAACTTTTCCCAATATCCAACCTGAACCTTCCTTGGCACAGCTTGAGGTCTTTTTCTCTTGTCCTTTCACTTGTTGCATGTGAGAAGAGACTGGCCTCCTTCTCTCTCTAACCTCCTTCATCCTTGGTTCCAGTTTGTGCCTTGTCCTTATCCCTTGTCCCACCACTGAAAAGAGTCTGGCCCCTACCCTTTAGCTATTGATCGGCATTGAGAAGATCTCCCACTCTGCTCTTCTTCAGGATAACCAAACCTAAACCCCACCTAACCAAACTTAAAGCCCACCCTGCAGAGCTTCCTCCCCCTGCCCAGGTTCTGCCTCTCCTCTGGCTCCTCGTGGTTTGCAGTGCAGAAACCATTACTGCAACGAGAAACCCAGGAACGTCCTTTTTCCAGCTCTCAGGCTTTTATTGACTGCAAGTGGCTGCCAAGCCTATAAATAAATGTTCCTGGAGCTAAATATAGCAGCCCTGCAATAGGCCCTGGCTATTTATTTAGCTTGTGGCCTCTTTGAAAGCTTGCCAGTCCAGGCTGCCTTTACCTTCACACCGTCCCACCCCAGGCTGCGGCCACCCACCGCGGGGGCACGGCTGAGTCAGTGCAGGGAGAAGGGGTCACAAAAGTCAGTCCTGTCTCCTCAGCAGGGCTTGGAGAAGCAAGGTGGCAAGGGGGCTGGCAGATGAAGGAGTTTCAGCCCCTTGTGCCCCTGCCCAGAGAGCTGGGGGGTCCTCAGGAGGGGCGTTAGCTGGAGTGGCTGGGTAGGGGCTGAGCCAGCCACAAGCCAGTTTCCTCTCCTGGGAGGACTTGGGACCTTTTTCCAGAAGTGGAGCCTGGAAAAGAGAATTTATCATCTCTGCAGGCTTGCCAGCACTGGGTAATGTGCATTGCTTTTCCACACTTTGCAGGAGTGTCACTACTCTCCAGCATGGAGATGCTGTGCTTCAGGCTTGAAGGCACCTGGGGGCGTGAAGTGACCCCCACATGTGTGCCCTGCTCAAGTCAGGACACTCAAGCCTGTACCCCAAGCCATGTCATGGCTGTGACCTGGTCTCTGGCTCCAGCTGCACAGAGGATCTCAGGCAATGCTGCTGCAATGTCATTCAGTGCTCCTGGTGGGACATCCTGGCTTAAGGAGTGTGTCTGGGAGATGCCATTGCCATGCTGGGGAGATGAGCCCTTGGGAGGGCTCTGAGACCCTCCATGGGATGCATGTTCCTCCAGAGCCCTGCTGGTTGTGCTTCAATGCCCTCACCCCTCCAAACCTGATGGAAAGCAAGGTGAGGGACTGCTCTTGTGCTGCAGACACTGCCCTACACTCTAAGCCTGACAAATATGATGCTGCTCACCTTGAGCTGTGACAACTTCTCTGCAGCTCCATGCCACAAAGGGAAAAACTTCATCACTCCCTGGAAAGCCACCGGAGCTCCTGGAACGATCCAAGACCTTCACAATGTTCAGCACTCACAGGGAGTTTTGCTAAACATGAGCTAATCCTTACAACACCCATGGGAAGGAGAAAAGTAATTATTGTTATTGGGCTTGATTTTTCCTTTCCTGTGTACCCCTGCAGATGGGGATCAGCCCTACCAAATCCAGAGAGCTCTGGAAGTCAGAGGAGAATCCCACTCGCCCCAGCTTGTACAAATAGGAAACCTGGAGCAAAGACAGCAAGTTTTTTGCCAAAGGCCACCCAGGAAGGCAGAGTTGCAGCCAAACTCCAAGTGCAAAGGGGAACTCCTGGCCCCCAGTCCTGCTGCAGTGCCACCAGGCTACCATTCCCTGACTGAGTAATCCTGGTCTCCTCGTGGGTTTGCACCTGTGGGATGCCAGAGGGACACAAAACCTTTTTGCTACTGTTTACCTTCCTTTCCACAAAGTCTGGAGCACACATCATATGAGGAACAGCTGGGGGAACTGGGGTTGTTTAATCTGGAGAGAAAGAGGCTAAGGAGAGACCTTCTGTCTCTACAACTCCCTGAAAGGAGGCTGGAGCCAGGTGGGGGGCAGTGTTTTCTCCCTAGTAACAAGTGACAGGACAAGAGGAAATGGCCTCAAGTTGCACCAGGGAAGATTGAGGTTGGGTATTAGAAGAAACTTCTTTACTGAAAGGGTTCTCAAGCATTGGAAGAGGCTCCTCAGGGAGGTGGTTGAGTCTCCATTGCTGGCCATGTTTGAACAACACAGAGATGTGGTGCTGAGGGTCATGGCTTAGCAGTGGCTTGGTAGAGCTAGATAATGATTGGACTTGATGAGCTTAAAGGTCTTTTCCAGCCAAAATGATTCTAATGGCACTTCACAAAGCACTGAGATAGCTGTTCTCAGTGGAAGTAGAGGCAGACATGGCTTGATTTGGAGTATTGCTGTGGTGAGTCCCAAAACTCCCACCTGTGACCTCTCTTCTGGAATCACAGCCCTGGACCTGCTTCGTCGTGTGGGTGGCCACACCAGCCCCCAGCCACCATGTGAGCAGCTCCCTTGCTGTGAGCAATGAAGTGCTGGCAGCATGAGGGCATGGAGCTGATGGGCCAGTCCCTGGGCTTGTCCCAGCTGTGCAGCAAAGCTGGCTTGGAGAGGCAAGGTGCTGCTGGAGTCCCTCCTGGGGTGCAGGATTCCTCTTAGGGCACAGAGGAGCTTGGTTAGGATTCCCTGGGTGGGAGTGGAGACCAAAATGAGGGTCAGCTGCCTGGCCAGGCCCTTTGCAGGGAGAAAGGGCACTTTTGGGGGGTTGCCTAAAACCAGCAATGCTGTCTGGCCATACTCTTCCCTTCAGCTGAAACCTGTGCACTCAGTGTCTGAGTGGGAACACCATCTGCTGGCAGTACCCAGATGATGTCATTCAGTTTTCCAGGCTTCTGGACTGAGCCAGTATGACTGGAGATGCTTTATTTAGAAGGAGACCAAGCCCAGGCCTTGCAGCACCTCTTGGCCATCTCCCTTCCCTGCTGATGCAACCCTGGCTGCAGCAAGGGTATCAGGCAGCCTTGGAGGAGGTGGCTCTAGAGAAGCTCAAAGTGGGACCTGCTGGGTTGTGGGAAGTGAGGATGCTTCAGGGAGTGGCTCAGGGCAATTTTCAGTCTCTGCTGCCTGCTGTCCAGGGGAATGGGGATCCTCCAGCCCCAGTACACATAGCCAAGGAGCACCCACCTCCCTAGCTGCCTTTTCCCCTCCTCCAGCTCCCTGAGAAACTCAATCTGCTCTCGCAACCCTCCTCATCCTCACCCTTGTCATCTCCAGTCTGGGTTACTGCAACCAAGCCTCAGGCTGCCTCCAGGGGCTTTTTTGGTTGGAAAGCAAACCTTTTCCTCTGCTGACACCCCCTAACCTGCCTCCTCTTCCTCAGCAGCATCTCCTGATGGGTGAGTAGCTAAGAATAGCCCAGCCGCTGGCTCCAGGCTGGTGCTGTTTGCTCAGTGACTCAGAGCTGGCCAGGCAGGCACTTACTCAAAGGGCTCCATTACTCATCTGTCTGCCTTGCCCCAAGGATGGGGTTTGTGTCTCTCCTTCAATTCTTTCTTTTCAATAAAGCCACCATCCACAAAGGGAGGTAATTATCCTGCTGTGGCTTTACCCCCACCCAGAATGCTGTAACCCTCATCGATCATGCTGGGAGCCCCTTGGTATTGCTCCTGCCAGGAGGGAGATGTGTGGGCAGCAGCAAGGCAAGAGAAAATGCTTCCCAAAATCACGTTTCATGGCACCAGGGTGAGTGTGCAAACACAAATCCTCCCCTCCAGAAGCTGTCCTTGTTGAATTACAGAGGGGTTGGGGTTGGAAGGGACCTTCAAAGGTCATCTAGTCCAGCTCTCTCAAGGACATCTTCAACCAGAGGAGGTTGCTCAGAGCCCAAAGAACCTGACCCTGAATCTGTCTAGGGATGGGTGTCTTGGTTTGCCTGGGACAGAATCCCAGGCCAGCCACAGGCTGCAGGCTCTTAGCAGTCTGGAGTGGGGCAGGACAGCTGACCTGAATTAGCTACAGGTGATCCCAGACCAAGAACATCATGCTCAATATGAACAGAGAGGTTTGCTGGGGGTGGAGGGTTTTCTGCTCTTGCTCTGTCTTCTTCTGCTCCCATGGACTGCTGTCCCTCTGCTGGGCTGAGTATAACTTTGCTTGATATTGGTGTTGGGATTATTTTGGCTGTTTCATTGAATCCATTTTCATTTCAACCAACAGCTCTTCTCTCCTGATCCTCTTCCCTGCTGGGGAGGGGTTGTCAGGTGATAGAGCAGCTGCTGGGAGTTTAGCCCCATATATGCACTAAATGTAGGCAATGGGGCACCTTCCACCACTGTGGGCAACCTGGGACAGGGTCTCACCACCCTCAAAGATTTCTTTCTTTTCTCCAGTCTGAATCTCCCTCTTTTAGTTTCAAACCATCACCCCTTGTCCTGTCACAACAGACCCTGCTCTACAGTCTGTCCCCTTCTTTCTTAGAAGCCCCTTTAAGTGACAAAGGCCACAAGAAGGTCTCCCTGGAGCCTTCTCTTCCCCAGGCTGAACAACCCCAACTGCCTTAGCCTGTCCTCACAGCAGAGGGCTTCCAGCCCTTGCATCATTGCTGTGGCCTCCCCTGGACTTGCTCCAACAATGCTGATGTGGATCTGACTGTACCCAAATCCAGCTGGCCCCTCAGATGCCCATGGCATGACCCAGCTGCTCCCATCTTGCCCACAGCCCACACTAATTGCCATCCTCCTCCTCCTCTGCAGCACCACGATCCCCCATGGGTGCTGTGGTGTCTATAAAACATCTTGCTGAATTCCAGCAGGCCTCCCTGGTAAAAAGTGGCTGCATTTCCAAACAACAAAAAGGCAGCTTCTTGTCCATCTGGTTTGCTCCCCTGAGGCACTCTCTGAGTCACAGGCTGTCCTGCTGGGAACAGAGCTGCATCCTGACCAGTGCACATCTGTGTATGCTGCTGCTGGGGGAGGACACAGCTCCTCTGCCTGCCCTGCAGCCATGGGGATGGTTGCCTGGGATGTGCCAAGCCTGGTGTGGGCAGCAGAGCTGGAGGAGGTGCAGTGAGATGGTGTCTTGTTCTCCTGCTGCCCTTTCAGCCCCACAGGCTTTTTTTGCTCTTCACAGAATCACAGAATTAACCAGGTTGGGAAAGATCTTCAAGATCATCAAGTCCAACCTATCACCCAACACCACCTAATCAATTAACCTATGGCACAGAGTGCCTCATCCTGTCTTAAACACTTCCAGGGACAGTGACTCTACCACCTCCTTGGGCAATCCCTCTTTCTTTGAAGAATCTCTTAGTAATTCTTCTTTCTCCCTAATTCTTTTCTTCCTAGTTCTTTCTTCTTCCACCTCTTCCAACCCTGCTGCTTCACAGCATTTCTCTTCAAGCCTTCCATCAGGAAGCCCAAAAAGCTTCATGAAGCCTTGGCAGAACTAAGAGGGTTGCATGGGAGCAGGCACAGCCCCTTGGCTGAGGCACACATGGGGCACCCCAAGCCAGGTCCATGTGTCTTGCATGAGGAAGGGGCAAACAGATCCACCTTGCATGGAAGTGGGCAGCAGTTGGACTGGATTTGGGCTGGAGCTGGGGCACTTCACCTCACCACCCTGCCCTGTGTCATATAGAGAGATGCTTAGGGCCTGATCCTGCACCACTGATGCAAGGGGAGTCTTTCCAGCCAGCACGATTGGGCTCCCCATGCCTCTCCACAAAGCCCTGCAGGGGAGAGCTGGGCTCAGGCCTCAGAAGGGATGATGTTCCCACCTCAAAGCACTGAGCTCAGTCCAGGCTGACAGCAGCCAAGAATGCAGGACAGAGGGAAGTGAGAGCCTGGACATCTGCCTGTGGGCTGGAAGTGAAGCCCCTGCACTCCCTGGGGAGCTTCTTTGGTGTCAGTGTGCAGAAGCCCTGGAGCAGGCTGCCCAGAGAGGTTGTGGAGTCTCCTTCTCTGGAGAGCTTCCAACCCCATCTGGACATTGTGATCCTGGGCAAGCTGCTGTGGATGCCCTGTTTTAACAAGGGGGTTGGACTGGATGATCTCCAGAGGTCCCTTCCAGCCCCCACCAGTGTCCCAGTTACCCCCTCTCAGTGCAAATCCATATGCCCATCTGGCTAGGCTGTCCCATAGGAGAGCAGGACCAACCTGCCAGGCTTGCTCCTGCCTCTGAGTCCCAACTGCTGTCCCTCAGCATCTCTCACTCCATCAAGAGCTGCCAAGCAGTGGGTGGCAACCCTGACAACCAAGGGCACAACAAAACCAGGATGTGCCAGAGGAGGGAACAGACATCGGTGGCCCAAACCAGAGCTCTGTCGAGCACCTTTTCTTGGCACCTGCCTCAAAGCCGGGTACTGAGAAGGACTGGAGGGAAGTCTTTGAGCTGAGTCTGGAGCAAAAGCCGTGCCTTGGCTCTGCAGATCCCCGCAGCCCTGGCAGCCCCCAGCCTGCAGCGAGGTGTGTGAGCAACCTCTAGTGGCAGCTCCAGACGGCTCCTGCGCTCCTCACCACCGCTTGGAGGGAAGTTTATCCTCATTCCACAGAACTGCAGAACGCCAGGACGGTGAGGGCTGGAAGCGACCTCTGGAGGTCATCCAGTCCAACCTCCCTGCTAAAGCAGGGCACCCGCAGCAGCTTGCCCAGCATGTCAATGTCCAGGTGGGTTTGGAATCTCTCCAGAGAAGGAGACTCCACAACCTATCTGGGCAGCCTGCTCCAGGCCTCCAGCACCTTCACACCAAAGAATTTTCTCCTCTTCTTCAGATGGAACCTCCTGGGTTCCAGTCTGTGCCCATTGCCCCCTGTCGTATCTGTGGGCACCAGTGAAAGGAGTCCAGCCCTATCCTCTTGCCCCCCACCCTTCAGCTATTGATCAGCACTGCCAAGATCACTTCTCAGTCAGGAAGGGCTCCAAGAGCTATTTCTGTGCTGCTTCATGTACCTGGACCAAATGGTTCAAATCTTTTCCATCTCTAAAGCCACAGAGGACCAGGTTTGGGCAAACTCAAGGCACCAAGCAGTGAGGTGCTGACAGGTGACTGTAAGAGGTGCTACAGTCCTCCTCACTTCTAGGGGATCAGCTGTGCACCACAAAAGTGACATCCCAACCAGTCCCCTTCACCAGCAGCTGAGGTGAGTGCCAACCTGCCAACGCCTTCCAGACTCTCTATCCCATTTATGACCCATGCATGTGGCCCCCAACCCTGGAAACTGATTGAAGCTCAGCAGCAGTCCTCTCTGGATTATTTTTGGGGGGGTGCAGGAACGCTGCTTGCTTCAGCCTGGCTGCAAGACTCAGCTTTGGCTTGGCCCCAGCATCCCCTGGGCACAGGGCAGTGACGAAGCGTCTGCCTTCGGGCCACGGGAGCCTCCCCACAGCCACTGCTCAGCAGACTTGGTGGTGCCCTGAGCAAGGGCCAGACTGCCTTGTCTCCAGCCAGGGAACATTAACCTTCCCCCAGCAGAGACATTCCTCAGACCTTGCTGATGCCAAGCACAAGTACATCATAAATTCAAAGTGCTGCTGGGGCTGGCTCTCCCTGCCCTGCTCTCCCTGTTAATTGCTGCCCAGGGCCATCCATCAGGGACAGCAGCCAGGAGGTGCAGGAGATGCTCCTCACCGAGCATCTCACCACAAAACTCTAGGGCAGGCTGGCACAGATGACCAGGGTAATTTGTCATGTATCCTTCTCAACAACCTGGGGCTTTGTGCCTTCTACCCCTGCTGCTGCAGGGTGAGCCCAGAGAGCTGTGGCTTCAGCCCTGGGGGACACACTCAGAGGGGAGCACAGAGTATATAGACAAATGTATTAGAAAGAAATTCTTTCCAGTGAGGGTGGTGAGACACTGGAACGGGCTGCTCAGGGATGCCCCCGCCCTGCAGGTGTTTAGGGCCACATTGGATGAGGTCTTGAGCAACCTGGGCTAGTGGAAGGTACCCCCAGGGGAACTGGGGGAATGTGGCCAGTAGGATTTGCAGAAGAATACTGAATTTTCCTCTCTCCCCTCCTCATCAGCCACAACTAAGCAAAGCACTGAAAACTCTGCAAGAACCCTGTGTGACCCAGAGGACTAATTATGGGGCCAAGGTGGGAGAAGGGAAGGCAGAAATTTCACAGTCTACCCAAGGCATCCCACTGTGGTGGCCCAGTGGCACTGCAGCCTCAGCTACAGCCCCAGTAGGCACCACTTAACCTGCCAGTACCTTAACCCTGATGGAAATTGCTCTTCTCCCATCTCCAACTGCCTGCAAACACAGAAAGGTTTGGGTTGGAAGGGACCTTAAAGATCATCTTGTTTCAACTCCCCTGCCATGGGCAGGGACATCTCTCAACTAGATCAGGTTGCTCAAGGCCTCACCTCAACCTGGCCTTGAACACCCCTAGGGAGGAGACAGCCACAACCTCCCTGGGCAGCCTATTCCACAGTCTCACCACGCTCATACTGAAGAACTTCTTCCTAAGACCCAGTCCAACCCTACTCTTCCACAGCTTCAAACCATTCCCCCTTGTCCTGTCACTGAACACCTTTGGGAAAAGTGCCTCTGCAGCCTTCCTGTAGGATCTCTTCAGGTATTGGAAGGCAGCTCTGAGGTCCCTCTGGAATCTTGTCTTCTCCAGGCTGAACAATCCCAGCTCCCTCAGCCTGTCCTCATGACAGAGGTGTTCCAGCCCTTGGATCAGCCTTGTGGCCTCTTCTGGACTCATTCCAACAGTTCTGCATCCTTCTTCTGATGGGGACACCAGAGAAACCAACCCTTGATATGCCTCCTCACCAAAGCAGCAACCCATGCAGGGAGAAGGAATGACAAAGATCCCTCTCACGGCCTCCTGCAGCAGGCACTGCTGCTGCCAGAGCTGCTCTGGAGCCTTCCTGCAAGGCAGACAGGCTGCCCTTGGCTCTACTGCCCATCACAGCTCTCAGCAATGAGCTCACCCCTCCATTATGGCTGATCCAGGCAGGCTGGAGGCTCTCAGAAGCACAGCTATCGATCCGTGCCTCTTACATGTCCGTCCCCTCCGGGCCTCTGGTTTCAGGAAATCTCTTTGCCTCTCCTTGTTGCTTCTCTGCAGCCTCCACGAATGCTTTTCTGAGGGGCCTTGGAGCTGGACGGCAAGGAAAAAGCAGCTAGGACTGCAGCAAGGACAGGCCACCTCTGTTTCCTTTGTCTGTGTACTTTATTCATCCCCTTCATCTTCCTCAGTGGAGGAAGGGGAAGAGAATTACCTCAGGTTAAGAGTCATAGATTCATAGAATGGTTTGGGTTGGAAGGGACCTTCAAGATCACCCAGTTCCAATCCCCCTGCCATGGGCAGGGACACCTCCCACTAGCCCAGGCTGCTCAAGGTCTCATCCAGCCTGGCCATGAACACCTCCAGGGAGGGGACATCCACAACCTTGGAGCCTGTAGATGCCCTGAAGAAACCTCTACACTCAGCCAGATCCCTGGTGGCCCACAGGGGCTTTCATCTCTTCCATTAAAACCTGTTCACCCAGGTTTGCAGGTGAGATGCACACCTTGGAGCAGAGCCCTGGTCTCATGAAAGGACCAAAGGCTGCACTTCCATACCCCCACAGAGATAAACTCTAAGGAGTTGTTTCAGCCTGTCCCCTGTATGTGAATGAAGCTCCTATGGTGGCATTTAAGTGATGGCACTGCTGGATCCTCACAGATCAAAGAAATTTGCCCTGGGCAAAGCTTTCTCATCTCCTGGATTTCATGTAGCAGCACCTTACCATGCACAGGGGCCAAAACTGAGCTGAGTGCTTGCCCTTACTGCCCTTGCAGTCATCTGAGTCAGAGGAGAGAGAGGACAGGTCACCTCCCATTGCTACCACTGCAAAGTAGACATGGAATAAGCCTGACCTTCCCCTACAGCTTTTACTGGAGAAATCAACACTTCCTATACATAGAAAAATCAATGACATGCCACTTGCCAAATAAATCCCCACTGGTCTGAGCCACCTGCATCACTGCAGCCTTACATGGCCACCCATGCACACCAAACCCTCTCCAGCAGCTCCAGAGAGGGCTCCACCTACCTGGCTCCCACCAGTCCTGGCACTGTGTGCTCTGCTCTGGGCTGGTTTTTGAGGAGCACTCTGGTTTTGCTGGTTGTCTGCCAGCTGGCTGTCACTCACCTCCATTTTCCAAGCACCTACTCCAGAGGTGCTGCTGCCTCTCTTGTGTCAGAGATGGAAAAACCAAATAAGGAAAGCATTAGAATCATAGAATTGTGAGAGTTGGAAGGGTCATCCAGTTCCATGGGCAGGGACACTTTCCGCTAGATCAGGTTGCCCAGAGTCACATCCAGCCTGGCTGCAAAAACCTCCAGGGATAAGGCTTCCACCAGCTCACTGAGCAACCTGTGCCAGTGTTTCACCACCCTCATGGTGTAAAACTTCTTCCTAACATCCAATCTGAATGTTTTTCACTTCTGGTTTTGTTCCATTGCCCCCAGTCCTATCACTACCTGACAGCCTAAAAAGTCCCTCCCCAGCTTTCTTGTAGCCCCCTTCAGACACTGGAAAGCCACAATAAGGTCTCCTCAGAGCCTTCTCCTCTCCAGACCAAACAACCCCAACTCTCTCAGCCTGTCCTCATAGCAGAGGTGCTCCAGCCTTCTGATCACCCTCATGATCCTTCTCTGGACACCTTCCAGCACATCCAGATCTTTCTTGCAATAGAGGCTCCAGAACTGGACACAGTACTCCAGATGGGGTCTCACAGGAGCTATGTAGAGGGGGAGAATCCTCTCTTGATGCAGCCCAGGCTCTGGTTGGCTTTCAGGGCTGCAAGTGCACCCTGGCAGCTCATACTGAGCTTCTCATTCACCAGAACCGCCCCCCAGTCCTTTTCTTCAGGACTTCTGACCATGCAGGACAAACCCCTCCACTTCTCCCCACTCCCTCCTAAAGCCTCCTTGTCTCTTCAGAAAGACCACTAACCTATCCGTCCCTGGAAAGCGTGTAGGGAATAGTTTTCCTCGGAACGCTCCCCTCCAGCTCCAGGCGCAGCTTCTCTTGTAGCCATCAGAGGGCGCCATTGAGTCGTCCTGGGATGTGAAGCCCTGAGGCCAGCAGCCTGGCACCAGGGATGGCACTGGAGGCTTGCTCGATCTCACAGGCAGGGGATTGACCTTTATTGTCTGGTTTCAAATATGACCAAATAAAGAGAGCGAATTTTGTTTATGTTTGTTTTTTTCTAGCAGAGGTTTTGGCAAAGTGAAGCAAACGTCGGGGTTCTGCTCTTCCGAACTACCTTAGCAAGCACCTGTGCCAGGGCTTTGTCTGGGGTTTGGCATGAGTCTTGCAAGACCAACCCTGCAGCTGGACTCCAGGGACAGCAGTGGAGGAGCAGGTGGCAGCAGTGTAGAATCATAGAACTGCATAGATTGGGAAAGACCTTCAAGATCAAGTCTAATTATTAGCCTAACACTGACAAGTCCTTGACTGAACCATAGCCCTAAGCACCATATCTACCTCACTCCTAAACACCTTCAGGGAAGGGGTCTCCACCACTGCCCTGGGCAAGCCCTTCCTGTGCCTGATAACCTTTTCAGTGAAGAAATTCTTCCTAATGTCCAGCCTAAACTTCCCTTGGTGCAACTTGAGGCCACTTCCTCTTTTCCTATTACTTACCTGGTCAAACAGATCAACTCTTGCAACTCCACAACCTCCTTTCAGGGAGCTGCAGAGAGCAAGGGTCTCCCCCGAGCCTCCTTTTCTCTAGGCTAAACAACCCCAGTTTCCTCAGCTGCTCCCTCATAGGACTTGATCTCCAGACCCTTCTTTGTACACATTCTAATACTTCAATGTTCTTGTAGTGAGGGGTCCAAAACTGAACCCAGTACTCGAGATCTGGCCTCACCAATACAGGGGTAAAATCACTTTCCTGCTCCTGCTGGCCACACTACTCCTAATCCAGGATGCTGGGCACATGTTGGCTCATATCCAGCCAGCTATCAACCAACACCTCCAGTTTCCACCCTGCTGAACAGCTTTCCAGCCACTCCTCCCCTAGCCTGTAGTGCTGCTGGGGTTTGTTGTAGCCAAAGTGCAGAACCCAGCATTTGGCCTTATTGAAGCTCATACAATTGTCTTGGCCCAGCCATCAAATCTTGATAGAGATTAGCAGAAGCGGAGGTACCAAGTGCTGATTAGTACATGAGATTTAATTGTTGCTCAAAAGAGGGAAGCCCACCCCCAGCATTATCATCATCATCATCACTGCAGTTTTTGACCAAGGGTCAGACTGTAGTCTTGGGTTTACAGTGCAAATTCAGTGCTCTTCTCTGCATATAAAAATAGAGATGTGAATTGATTGGTAAGGAAAGAGGAAAGGGGGAAAGGGGGAAAGGGGGAAAGGGGGAAAGGGGGAAAGGGGGAAAGGGGGAAAGGGGGAAAGGGGGAAAGGGGGAAAGGGGGAAAGGGGGAAAGGGGGAAAGGGGGAAAGGGGGAAAGGGGGAAAGGGGGAAAGGGGGAAAGGGGGAAAGGGGGAAAGGGGGAAAGGGGGAAAGGGGGAAAGGGGGAAAGGGGGAAAGGGGGAAAGGGGGAAAGGGGGAAAGGGGGGAGATATGGAATTTAAAAAGGGAAGCTGAAAGTCTGAATTTCCTTGTCTGAATGCCAGTCTCTGATTTCTAACCCGTACTTGTAAACCAGCCCCATGCAGTTTCATTTTCCTTCTCACTTGTCCTCCTATCTCTTGAAGCTAACAAAAAAAGCTTTCAAGTATGGTACTAATTAAACAGGTTAGCCTTGCATAATCCCATGGGATTGCAGGGCAAATCCAACAGGATATGAAAAAATCTAGGAAACCAGGGTAACAGGTTTGGGAAAGGACCTAAGAGCTCCTAACTCAGGCTGCTTCACAAATTCTCTTCTGCTTTGGTTTTAAATTCCATATCCATTCAGAATTACTTCTACAGGTATGCCAAAGTAACCCCAATGCTGCAAGCACTACTTGGCTGTTGTAAACCAATGCTCCTCGTGGAACTTTTTCCCTACACAGGGTCTCAGCACTACTCACTCAATTAGAACTAATGCTGAATGCTGCATACCCTCAGTGTACAGAAGAAACCCAGGCAAGTCAGATGCTTCTGCATTTTTCTCAGCAAGTGGGATCTGATTCAGTGAAAGAAAGAGATGCTGCAGAACGGTGAACTATACTTTTCTTCTGCCCCTGCTCCAGCAGTTAATCAGAGAAATAGGTTTAGCAGGCACTGCTCTGTCAGTGCTGCCTGGGCTGATAGCAGCAAAAGCAGAAACAGCAGCTTCTTTGTGTCTTACTGAAACTCTCCCCCCCTCCAAAGGGGCAAGGGGTCACTGATTGCATAGTCTTTGCTCTATTGCACACCCTCAGCTATTGTGGAGTCTACTTGGAGAGCAACAGAGCGAATGTGCCCTTGGAACCAAATCTTCTTTTTCTTATTATTGCTTGAATGCAGATTGTGGATAGATGGAAAGCACCTGTTCATTTGAGTCAGCGTGTGCAGTGTGTTGGGAGAAGACTGCATGGAACCCTTGCAGCAGAGGGGTGCAATTTACACTGGTACCTCCTGAAATATGAGCATCTTTGTTACAATCTCCTAATCCTTGTAAAGGGATTTGCATGGTACAGGAAGATTTACAATGTAATGGATTTACTATTTCATAATCCAGGCCAAGGGGGAGAAACTTCAAATATTTACCATTTTCTCACTGCACTTCAAACTTCTTTGCCACATCTGAAAACACACCACTGGGAAGGCTGTTGGAGGTTTGTGGGTTTGTTTTTTTAACACAAGATGTGGCATCAAGATCTCTCTTGTGGGCTTTGTTTCATCCTGATTTCTAAGCATGTGTAACTTTACCCTCTACCTGCACCACTCCTTTGTGATCACTGTGCTTGCTATTGTTCAAAAGCAAAGAGTACTCATAGAAATTGTTCAGCAAACAAATGAAACATTTTATGAAGTATTATTAAGTAGCTGTGACTTTGCCCTGTGTAAAATATATTAGAGAAGAGAAAAAAGGAAAAAAAAAGGAAAAAAAAAAAAGGAGAGAAAATGTTAAAAAAAGAGAAACCAAATTACTTCTTAGTCAGTCATGTAGTCAGAGCTATATCTTTTTTTTATCAGTTTAAACCATTGGAGGTTACAAACAGGAGACAAATGCACAGAACTATGAAACTCAAGACTGAAGACAACTTTTCAAAAGCCTTTTCTAAAAAGGTCCAAAGTGCCTGAAATTTTACATTACACTCCTTGGATACTAAACTCAGCCCTGAACAAGAATGGCACTTCCAAAAGCACAGAAAGTATCTCTCCTATGCTCATGGATATAAACTACAGCACAGGAGGTTCCGCCTCAACATCACAGTCTCACAGTGTATCAGAGGTTGGAAGAGACCTCAGGAGATCATCAGGTCCAACCCCCCTGCCAGAGCAGCATCACTCAGGGTAATCTGCACAGGAATGCATCCAGGTGGGTTTGGAAAGTCTCCAGAGAAGGAGACTCCACAACCCCCCTGGGCAGCCTGCTCCAGGGCTCTGTCACCCTCACTGGAAAGAAGTTTCTCCTCATGTTGAGGTGAAATCTTCTATGTTCAAGTTTGAACACATTGTTCCTTGTCCTATCACTGTGCACCACTGAAAAGAGCCTGGCCCCCTCCACTTGCCACCCACCCCTCAGATAGACATTGATCAGATCCCCTCTCAGTCTTCTCTTCTCCAGACTGAACAGCCTCAAGGCTCTCAGTCTCTTCATAGAGGAGATGCTCAAGTCTCCTAATCATCCTCGTGGCTCTGAGGATAAACTTCTTCGCTGTGAGGGTCACAGAGCACTGGAACAGGCTGCCCAAAGAGGTTGTGGAGCCTCCCTCTCTGGAGACTTTCCAGACCCATCTGAATGTGTTCCTGTGTGTGATGGTTTGAAACTGTCTTTTTAATTTTTCCTTGCAAAGTTCAGAACAGAGAAAGTGAAAGAATGTAAATAAGTCACTATTGGGTGTAAGAAAGCAAAATACTGATTGTTCTAAACACTTCCATTGGATAGATAGAAATGTTTAAGAACTATTACCCAAAACAAAGTAGGCACTCTGCACATTCTGCGTTCGGCAGTGGGGGCAGCTGCTGGGCTGTCTGGCTGCTGTTTCTTCTTCTCTTCTGGCTGAAGATAACACACTGACCTTGGCAGCTAAGTTAGCAACTTTCTGCTCTAACTAAACTCTGCTTCTCTGTCCAGGGGGGTCTGGGGGGAAGCTCCTGGGAGAGGGAGGCCCCTTTGGGAGGGTCCCCTTGGGGGGAAGCAAAGGGAGATCGATTGTGCTTTTTCTGTTGATTGTATATATTTGTGAATGTTGTGAATTTTGTATATTTGTACATATTCATTGCATTTCATTGTAGATTTTAGACTTTGCTTGTAAATACAGCTTTTCATTTGCTTCCAGACTGAGCTAGCCTGGTTATTGTTGGTGGGGGGGGGAATTTCAGCTCACACCGACACACTGTGTGACCTGCACTGGATTCTATGGTCCTACTCTGGCAGGGGCATTGGACTCAATGATCTCCAGAGGTTCCTTCCAACCCCTAACATCCTGTGATCACATAGCAATGTAAAAGCACAGCTGCAGCAGTGCTAGGTGCAACAGAAAGAGGTACAGAAACCTCATCTTTTGCAAAGGAGCCTTACTGCAAGTAAGAGATAATTAGTAACAGTGATGTCCTTGCACCTTTATTACTCACTCAGCTGAAGGGTGAAAATAAACTCCATTAAAATAACAAAATCCTAGAAAGATTTAAATGAAACAAATCAGAACATTTGAATGCCAGTTAGTACATGGAAGGGACAAGCTGTAGTCAAAAACAAACAAACAAACAAACAAACGCTACTGAGAGCAGAATTGTTAATCTGAATTCAAATGCTCACTCAGTGTAAGAGGTTCATAAAATGATGGCTGTGTTCCCCTGAATATAATTCTGAACTGAGACAACTGACTGAGCTCTTTTCAATAGAGTCATAGAATTAATTGTTAGGGTTGGAAGGGACCTCAAGCATCATACAGTTCCATCCCCCTGCCATGGGCAGGGACACCTCACACTACAGCAGGTTGCTCAGACCCATATCAAGCCTGGCCTTAAAGACCTTCAGGAACAAGGCTTCCACCACCTCCCTAGGCAACCTGTTCCAGTGTCTCACCACCCTCCTGGGGAAGAACTTCTTCCTAACATCCAAACTGAATCTATCCATTCCCACTTTTGCTCCATTCCTCCCAGTCCTAACACTCCCTGACACCCTAAAATGTCCCTCCCCAGCTTTCCTGTAGGCCCCCTTCAGATACTGGAAGGCCACAAGAAGGTCTCCTCAGAGCCTTCTCTTCCCCAGACTGAACAGCCCCAACTCTCTCAGTTTGTCCTCAGAGGAGAGGAGCTCCAGCCCTCTGACCATTCTCATGGCCCTTCTCTGGACACCTTCCAGCACATCCATATCCTTCTTCTAATTTAACACACCCAAGCAGGTTTGGAAAGTCTCCAGAGAAGGAGACTCCATAACCCCCCTGGGCAGCCTGTTCCAGCGCTCCGTAACCCTCACTGTAAAGAAGTTTCTCCTCATCTTGAGGTGAAATCTTCTGTGTTCATGTTTGTATCCATTGTTCCTCATCTTATTACTACACACCACCAAAAAGAGATTGCCCCCCTCCACTTGACACCCACCCCTCAGATATTTATAGACATTGATCAGATCCCCTCTCAGTCTTCCATTCTCAAGACTAAACAGCCCCAGAGCTCTCAGTGAAAATACTTTGCAGGAGAAGACACCAGGAAAATTATTATCTCTATCTCAGAGGTGATGTAGCCACCCCAAAAGGCTTCTCTCAGAGGTCTGAAGAGTTTAGGAAGGAGGCAAAAGAATGGCTTAAAACCTGCCCAAACAATGGGAGCAAACAGGAGCCAAATGTAAACGTGCGAAGGTAAAACGTGCAATAAATCAAACGGCTGTTAGAGCAGCCAGCTCCTGTGAGCCAAACAAAAAAACATTAAGGTTAGAATTTCACTGTTTGTGCCAGCTTGTTGCAAGTTCTCTGGGCTTAGCTGTTTTGTGGAGAGCTTTTTGGCCTCGTTTCACTGAACGAAACTAAGGTAGAAATGGAAACATCCTTCAGCAAACACTGCAAACTCTCCTGATAAATATTAATCGCCGCTTCTTCAGGAGGTGCTTGTTTGAGGTATTATGAGTCGTAGCTATGTGTGTTAAATCTCCCATTCTTTGTAGCAGCTTCTTTTTTTTTCTTTTTCTTTTTTTCCCCTTTTTAAATAAATAAATAAATAAATAAATCAGCCAATGAAAAGTGCTTAGACCGACGCTGTCTCCCCTCAGTTAATCCAAGGCCAGCAGAGGGATAATTTGATTAAACTGAGACCCTAATTTATTTAGCTTTAGTTCTGGATCAACCTCTCCTTAATAGAGTGCTGTCGTCTCCGATTGTTTGATGGAAATTAAAGTGACATAAATACCATGGGACTTTTTCAATCTGATTAGTCAGCTAACTTGCATCAATACTACCCCAGCCATCAGGCGCTGGCGTCCTTCCTTTCACCAGCCTCACTAACAACTGACAAGTTCTCCTTGAAGCCTGGGCACCCACGCTGCCACTCAGACCCCCACACTTAACCCATCAGCTGGCCTCAATGGCTCTGGTTTGACAAGGTGCCCACACCTTTTTCCATTGCTGTTCATTGGACAAAGCTAAATATTGTTTTATTAGCAATCAATAGCCTGTTAATCCCAAACGATTTCACAAATCCACTGAGCTCTCAAGCTGATTATAAATGTTTGGGGTAGGGTTTTTTTTTCTTTTTCTTTTTTTTTTTTTGCTCCCTCCCCCAAGCTACTAAATTTCAGATGGATTTTCCCTTCTCCTTCCAACCCTCCCCGCTCTCGTATGGGACATTGTAGCTGGGAAGCAAAGGGAAAAGGGCTCTGCTGTCTTCAATGTTGCCTTTAACTGGACAGTTGCAAATATCTATTGTCAGATGGATTTCCCCCTCTCCTCCCAACCCTCCCAGCTCTCATATGGGACATTGTAGCTGGGAAGCAAAGCTGCAAAGGGAAAAGGGCTCTCTTGTCTTGAATATTGCCTTTAACTGAACGTTTACCAATGTCAATTTCAGATGGATTTTCCCCTCTCCTTCCAACCCTCCCAGCTCTCATATGGGACACTGTAGCTGGGAAGCAAAGCTGCAAAGGGAAAAGGGCCCTGGCACACTGTAGGTGGTAAGCAAAGCTGCAAAGGGAAAAGGGCTCTGGGACATTGTAGGTGGTAAGCAAAGCTGCAAAGGGAAAAAGGCTCTGGGACATTGTAGCTGGTAAGCAAAGCTGCAAAGGGAAAAGGGCTCTCTTGTCTTGAATATTGCCTTTAACTGAACGTTTACCAATGTCAATTTCAGCTGGATTTTCCCTTCTCCTCACAGCCCTCCCAGCTCTCATATGGGACTTGTAGCTAAGAAGCAAAGCTGCAAAGGGAAAAGGGCTCTGTTGTGTTCAATGTTGCCTTTAACTAAACACTTACCAATGTCAATTTCAGATGGATTTTCACCTCTCCTTCCAACCCTCCCAGCTCTTACATGGGACATTGTAGCTGGGAAGCAAAGATGCAAAGAGAAAAGGGCTCTGGGACATTGTAGTTGGTAAGCAAAGCTGCAAAGGGAAAAGGGCTCTCTTGTCTTGAATATTGCCTTTAACTGAACGTTTACCAATGTCAATTTCAGATGGATTTTCCCCTCTCCTCCCAACCCTCCCAGCTCTCATATGGGACACTGTAGCTGGGAAGCAAAGCTGCAAAGGGAAAGGGGCTCTGGGACACTGTAGCTGGTATGCAAAGCTGCAAAGGGAAAAGGGCTCTGGGACATTGTAGGTGGTAAGCAAAACTGCAAAGGGAAAAGTTTTGCAGTCTAAACCTGCTCGAACCTAGGTCTCCAAACCCTCAGCAGGTTTACTTCTCTTTCAATCCATTGGTTTGAAACTTAAAAATAAGAGAGCTTCTGAGCCTTCCCTTTTTTTTTTTTTAACAGCAATGTGGTAAATTCTAGCTTAGTCTGTGGGCTGGAGAACTAAGGAGTGAGAGAAAGAGAGAAGTAGGCTACTTTGACTTACAATATATAACATGCCAAGAGAGTTAAGCCATTGCACTTTTGAACTCTGTACCATTCATGTCCAAGTCACAGGCAGGGCTTGGGCATTCCTGGTACACTCTTAATGATCCCTTTGTTTGCTTGTTGGGTCATGGAGGTACCTTCTGTGAAACACAAACATTGCAAGCACACTTCCTCTTGGATCTACCCATCCTCACTCATGCCTGCTCTCTGCCTGCTTTTACCCTGGAGATGTTGCTCATGATAGCAATGCAATGATAGTTCACTTACATGATGTAGCATAAGCCCCAGGACAAGGCAGACAGGCAGGATTGGTAGGCACATGCTGAGGAGATGAAGCTTCCAGAAGTAAGATATTGACTTTCAAAGCCTGGCTTTCCAAGTCTGGGTTATTCTCTGTATGTCCTTGATGAGTTTTTGTTCTTGTAGAATGTACTGCCTCTGCAATGACAGGAAAGGAAGGGTCATTGGCAAGCTGATGCCTAAGCAATGCTGCACAAACTCTGCCTGAAACAAATCTTGAAATGAGTGGCCTTGTCTCTTCAGCACAACAGTTAGCTCTAGTCCAAGTTCTTGTTGACACTGAAGGAGTTAACCAAACTTCAAATGGCCTAAACACACCTTTTACACTTTGCTTTTTTTCATGCAAGTCCAGAGGAGGCCAAAAAGATGAACTCTGTGTTGGTTTTCAGAGGTTTCAGCCTGAGCTCCTCCTTTTTGCTTTCCAGGATTTGCTGAACCCAGTGTTTGTGGTGGTGAGAACAAACAACTGGGCAACCTCACAGCTGCATTAGCAGCTTTCTGCCCTGGGATGCATTGTCAGCAATGGCTTTGGAACCAAAACTGCTAGAAAACGGGCAGGATTCCTAAAATCTTTATGCAAAACTCTTCTGGAGCCTGAAGTGGCTGCCTGTAAGAAGCAGAGCATCTTGACAAAAATTCCAAAGCGTGTAGGCAATGAATGAATAGCTGGGGGGTGGGGGGAAGAGGGGGGAGACAGCAAAACAGAAACAAGCAAACAAACAAACAAAAAACCCAGTTTGGACTGTCCACTTTTTCTGTATGTTTTGGGTGAATCCGAGAAAATAATCTACCCTGAGCAGGCGAAATTCTTTTGGTGCTCTTCTCAGTAGCCGGGCACAGGACTGGTTCTGTTCTTTTTGTCTAAAAGCCATGGTACAAACCCAAAGGTTTCCTCCCTGCAGGGGATGCTTTTCCCGAAACCTTTCTCTTTTCAAGGGATTTTTCCGCTGTGGACACAAGAGGGCAGTGCAGTCCTGATTTGGATTCGGACCTCTGAGGAACAGATGGTGTTTGACATAAAGCAAGCTCAGACCGAGTCCTAGCAAAGCCTCCGTACCAATCAAAGGATCGTTTCCACTCTTTCCTTCCTTGTTACACTTGGAAATCCACCTGGAGTTGCTTCTATTTCTGGTTTCATGTTCCCACCACACATTAAGACATTCTCATATAAATGAAAACCTAATTAATCTGAAAACTAAACCTGCAAACAAAAAATTGGATCAGACAGCTTGGTGTCTACCCTGCTTCAACATGTGGCTGAAAACGTCCTGGTAAAGGAGGAGTTGTGCTAAAGGCAGAGAAGGAGGGAGGAACTGTTTCTTATGAACAATATCTTCAATTTAGAGTGGTATGAACCCAAGGACACAACCTAAGACCAACTTTCAGTGGATTCAAGGGAATCACAGCACTCTGAGGGGCTTTCACTGGGGCCACTTTCTTATTGAGACCTTAAAAATCTACCAGATCCCCTAAAAAAAAAAAAAAAAAAGAAAGAAAAGAAAAAAAGAAAACAACTCAATTGAAAAATATCAAGGTAACAACACAATGTGCATACCCTCTTCTGAAGGCATGTTTTTGTCCAGTGAAGGTGTATGTGCCATAAAAAAAAGAAGAAATGGTTAAAAGCCAAGTGATAAAAGAAAAGTCACATCAAAAACAGCCTAAAAAACTTTTGAAAAGTAATGAAATAATCAAAGAAGACACTGGAAAAGCCTCAAAATAAAATTTAAGAAGGGAGGACCCAGAGCACATTAGTATGTGAAAGACTGACAGCCTTCAGGGGGATGCTAACATTTTTTTTCCCTGCATTCCTGTCCCTCATCACTGCAACACAAGCTGCTAATTAATGCAGTCTATGTAGCCACCTAAGTAGCCACCACAATTGCAATTACCAAGCGCTAACCTACACAGACCTACAGTTCCTTTTGAACTTTCACTAACACCATCCTGCCAAGGAGCAACACAATACAATTTCTATACAGCAAAAAGCACACAGCAAAACAGCTGAAATTTCATTACCTCCAACTTGCATTTTCTCAGAAAATTCAGTTTTGATTTTTTTTTTTTCCTCACAGAGAAAAGATAATGATGCCTCTGAGCATTTTTTTGTTGTTGCTGTTGTTCCTGCCCCAATATATCAAGACTAAAGGAAAGGAAACTTCATCAAGTTCACACAGAATCATCATTGTTTTCAGCTACAATTATCTAAAAGATTTTCTTTTCCATATTAATGAATCTGCCAGGAAAAATATATATTTTTTTTTAAGGGGGGGAAAAAAAAGGCAAACAAACCAAACCAACCAAACAATAGGAAAAAAACAAACCCCAAAACGTTGTTTAATTGTTATTGGGTTGGTTTTGGAAAACTTTAGAAGTGGATTTTGGGCTAGATCTTCTTTATGAAGTATCTTCTTCTACTGTGATGATTTTTGTTTCCAGAAAAATCCACTTCTTCGTGGAATAAAAGAGCAGAAATCTTCACAGGGATGCAGTTAGCAACAAATGACTGCAAATAATTGTCCCTGAACTGTATAAAAAAGTTCAGAAAATGAAGCAGTACTGAACTGAAGAAAGTTATTTGAGCTTTCACACAGAGGCTACCTTATCTCCCACTTTATTTGTGTTGTGGGGTTTATTTGGTTTGGGTTTTTGGGTATTTCGTTGGTTGGTGTTTCGTTTGTGGGGTTCTTTTTGTCATTCTGTTACAGTAATCACATTTTAGATTGTTAATCAAATGGGGGGGGGGAATTTTTTTTTTTTTAAATACTAAATGTGCAAACTAAACTTTCCCTCCTTCTCTATTTCCCTGGCCTGATTCTGCTTTCATTTGCAAACTTTGTGAAGCCTCTCCTGATAAATAGGAGCATGTCAGTAAAACAAAAAATGAAACCAACATCAAACTCACAGAGCCTTTTCTAAAAGCACTTTTCTAAGCAATTACTCAAAATGACAGGATTTTTTTTTTCCTTTTGCTATTTCACAGGCAGAGCATTCCTGAAGCATCCCTGCCCTCCCACCATCTTCAGGACAACTGTGGACAACTGTGAAGGTTAGCAAATAATGAATGTCAAGCATATTAAAATAATTAGATCATTGCCTGGCAGACAAACTGTTTTGAAGACTAAGATCCAAGTTATATCTCCTGTGCAGATAAAGAGATGAAGGCACAGAAAAGTAGCCCCCAATCCTATAATCCATTTCTCCATAACTATTTCCAGCCACCAGAATCAAGAACAAATAAACAAAGCAATCTGACCTCAGTAGAAAAGATAAAGTGAACTGCAAACAAATCTCAAATTCCATCTCCCTCATCAACATGCTCCAAATGCCCTCTGCAGCCAGAGCAGGAGGAGAGGAGCAGGAGGAGAGGAGAGGAGCAGGAGGAGAGGAGAGGAGCAGGAGGAGAGGAGAGGAGCAGGAGGAGAGGAGAGGAGCAGGAGGAGAGGAGAGGAGCAGGAGGAGAGGAGAGGAGCAGGAGGAGAGGAGAGGAGCAGGAGGAGAGGAGCGGAGCAGGAGGAGAGGAGCGGAGCAGGAGGAGAGGAGCGGAGCAGGAGGAGAGGAGCGGAGCAGGAGGAGAGGAGCGGAGCAGGAGGAGAGGAGAGGAGGAGGAGAGGAGGGAGCAGGAGGAGAGGAGGGAGCAGGAGGAGAGGAGAGGAGCAGGAGGAGAGGAGGGAGCAGGAGGAGAGGAGAGGAGCAGGAGGAGAGGAGCGGAGCAGGAGGAGAGGAGAGGAGCAGGAGGAGAGGAGCGGAGCAGGAGGAGAGGAGAGGAGCAGGAGGAGAGGAGCGGAGCAGGAGGAGAGGAGCGGAGCAGGAGGAGAGGAGCAGGAGAGCCCTGCCAGTGAGCCAAAAAAAAAAAAACCACCTTGGGACCAGCAAAAAAAAAAAAAAAAGAAAAATACAAATTCTCAGCAGCAGGATGAAAGAAAGTGCCATATCAATTTCATTGCCATTCATCATTGTTAAGCTTCAAGTTTAAGAAAGTTTCATTGCCCATAAACACTCAGATCATCAGCAGCTGCACATGATGTCGTTTAGAGCCTGGTTGCATAACACACATTTCCCTTGAGCTTTGTCCTAAGCTGCAGCCTGACAGGCATCAGCCAGAGCCAGCTTGCTGGTTTAAAGCAGCCTGTGCCTCGTTTTTACATTTAGCAGCTGAACCAAACTTCACAAAAGCAGCCGAAAAGAATTGGTAAAAGGTTAGGATAGAGACTGACTGTTTCCAAATTGGAATACTAATGATGATCTTTAATGAAGCCTGACAGTACAATCTGTTTCTTATTGTTCCCTAAGTGCTGGCTACTGATCATATTCACTGGCTTTAGGTGACGGGGACAGACAGGGACAAATGGGCCCCACTGGTGAGCAGGACCGTGCACAGCTGATCTTTCAACAAGGATTAAATTAATTAAAATGATTCTCCCATCAGAAGACTCAATCTTTTGATTTGCTATCATCATAGTGGTTATTAATTTTGAATGATGCCTAATTGGTGCCACTGCTGTTTGGGTCAGCTGGCTTAGTAATCTTCTTAGAAAGCAGTAAAGAATACAGAATTTTAGTAGCTCCGGCAGGGAGCAGGGGAGCTGAAGGAGAGGTGGGGGTAGAGGGGGGAATCACCAGCTTGGTATAATACCTCTCATAATGTGTAAGAACAATGGAGAAAATAGACAAAATACCTGCAAGAGCCAGCTGGTGAAAACTGACTTTGCTTTATTCATTTCACTGCTTTTAATACCAAAACAAAGGAACTTTCTGGTAAGGAGAGCAGTAAAGAAGCATTTTAGTATAGGGCTGATAATAAGCACAATCAGAGATACTTCATTTTCTGATGGTATGCTCAGGGCTGAGCAGGAGTCACAGGGAAGCCCAGGCTGCTCAAGGAGGTCACCACCAGGCTCCAGAGACAGAACTTGCACATGTTGCCTGTTACCTGGGTCTGCCTGTTTCAGAATACAGCCCTTGCCCCACAAACACCTCCCATTTCTTCACACAGCCAGTCTTTTCAAACCCATAGCAATGACCAGAAGATTAGGTCCAGGAGGGTCTGGTCTCCTATTCTTTTTTTTTTAAGGTAATCAAGCACTTGAAAACAGCAGTGGGAGTTTCACAGGTCACAAAAGCAGCTGCATTTTGAGCAAGGTTGCCCATCTGCATGGTTTGGGCTGGATGCACTATCCCCACAGTTACACTCCAGTAGTGCCCAAGTCAGTCCCCAGTTCAAGAGGGACAGGGATCTGCTCAAGAGAGTCCAAGGGAGGGCTACAAGGATGATGAAGGGACTGGAGCACTGCCCTGTGAGGAGAGGCTGAGAGACCTGGGGCTTTTTGGTCTGGAGAAGAGAAGACTGAGAGGGGATTTAATAAATGTTTATAAATATCTGAGGGCTGGTGGACAAGAGGGATGGGACAGGCTCTGCTCAGCTGCACCTTGTGACAGGACAAGGGGCAATGGATAAAAACTCCAGCACAGGAGGTTCCACCTCAACATGAGGAGGAACTTCTTCAGTGTGAGGGTCACAGAGCACTGGAACAGACTGCCCAGAGAGGTTGTGGAGTCTCCTTCTCTGGAGACTTTCCAGACCCATCTGGATGCATTTGTGTGTGACCTGTGCTGGATTCTGTGGTCCTGCTCTGGCAGGGGGGTTGGACTCAATGATCTCCAGAGGTCCCTTCCAAACCCTAACATCCTGTGATCACCCCTCTGGGTGGATGTGGGACTTCTTGATTGTTGTTTAGATTGAAGTGACAGGACAAGATAAAGACCACATTTTGTGCCTTGTAGCAGACACCTTCATTAGGTGAGGGTTAGGTGGAATCCAGTATTCATATTTTTAAGACCATATGACTGGAATCTGCTATGTTCACTTTTATGCACACAGAAAGTTTTAGTCCTGAGAACCACATTAGTCCTTTAAGGTTGTCTAAGTGTTTGTCTTTTCTTCTCTAACCCCCACTTAAAACCACCATGGACATTTTGGTATCAAAGAGAGAAGATAGCTGTCCATACCAGTTGTCCATACCAGCCAACTGCTCCAACCCCCCAGAAGATCCAGGACCACAACATACACAAACATTAGAAAAAAAACTCTGCAACCAGGATCAGAAAGGAGATCCAACAGCTGTCCTCACAGCTTTATCAACAGCAATATTTCTGGCCACATCCATTATAATCTCTTCTTCAAAAGAGGACAATATAACCTGGCAAGTTTTTATCATTTTAAGCTTCTCCTAAGTAGACTGAAACACTGCTTAGAACAGTGCAAGACCAGAAGCCTCCAAGAGCTTTTTTTCCTGACTGTAAAATTATCACTTACTTTACAAGCTCTAAAAAAAAAAAAAAGAAAGAAAGAAGTCAGCAGCATAACTACATCAAAGGAAAGCAACATGGGAAGAAAAAACTTAGTGTGTACATTGAAAACAGGGCTTGAATAGAGCCAGGCTGAAGTATTTGCAGAGAATGCTCTCCTCTCTTTCTAGCCACCATGATTTCCACACAACCTGTTTGGAGACTGTCAGACTTCTTTGCAAAGCAAACTCAAGCTTCTAACGGTGGTTTTCAGTTTATATGGCGACAGGCTTTCTGGAATTCCCCCTTCTCCCCACTCTTTTTGTTCCTCTAAATGCTTTCCCTGCTGGAAAAGGCACCGATTCCAAACAGCTCTAATGGTTAAGTCCCCTAGCAAATGCCTTAAGTACCTGATTGTGAGTAACACCTTGTCCACGGAATTGGTCAGTTGTTAACCTTTAACCCTGTGTACTGCCGTGCAGGAGGAATCCGCTTAAAAATCTCATTCTAAAGATACACAAGGAGCAGCATGAAGGCTGTTTGACCTCAGGATTTGCTGAAGGTAACTTCTGGATGCAATTTTCTCACATCTTTCTGCGTTTGCAAATACCTCTTTAAACAACAACCCAAACTCACTCACTGTTCACGATGCATCCCCCCCCCCTCCATTTTGTGATCCCATTTCACAGCAAGGGAGACTGAAGATTCATTCCAGAACAAGCTGCAAACAATGTAGGATTCAGAAGTGCCTAAGAAAGGAGCAGTATGTACTTTCCCTGGGATGGTGAAGGTAAGCTGCCTTTGACAACTGATCTTTAGCAGAGCTATCCCAAGGGACCTGAAATCCTTCACTGGCAAAGGTGAAAACTAGGTGCAGACCTGCCTTATGCATGTAGCTACAAAGAAATCCATGCAGTGCAGACAGATGCCTTAACATCCTTATCCAAGGAAAAATTATCATCTAGAGCAAACATACAGATTATAACTGTTGCAGACAGGTAGAAAATTCACTTGAAAAAGGAAGCAATTCTAATTGCTTGAGGTTCTCTTCCAGTAAGAAGTCAGATTTTCTTTTTCCAGCTTAGAGCTAGGCTGCAAGAGTGAGGATGCTGAAAGGAGCTGTGAAACATGCATAAACTAAGCTACAGCATAGGATGCAGAGTTACAACTTCCCTGCTGCTAGCAAACAGCAATGCTGCAATCCCTTTTGGTCTCACCTTCTCATTCGCTGTACTTCCAAACACTCTGTTGAAACCACAACATAGGATGAGGCACAGTAGGGTAGCTGCAAGCATAGAAGACCCTAGAGAAGACAAGATGTTCTACAGGCCCTCCTCTGCCACCTGTAGAGCAATGCCCTTGTGGCCCAGGGGATCCTAGTGTGCATTAAGAGGAGTGTGGCCAGCAGATCGAGGGAGGTTCTCCTCCCCCTCTACTCTGCCCTGGTGAGACCTCACCTGGAATATTGCATCCAGTTTTGGACACCTCAATACAAGAGAGATGTGGAGGTGCTGGAGCAAGTGCAGAAGAAAGGGCCTGGAAAATGAATTGGATGAAGAGCAACAGAAAGAGCTGGGGATGGTTAATTTAGAAAAGAGGAGGCTGAGGGGAGACCTCCTTGCTGTCTACAGCTACCTGAAAGGACGTTGTAGAGAGGCTGGTGCTGGTCTCTTCTCCCAGGTATTTAGTGACAGAATAAGAGGAAACAGCCTCAAGCTGCAACTGGGTAGGTTTAGACTAGACAATAGGAATTTTTTTTTTCCCCACAGAAAGAGTGGTCAGGCACTGGAATGAGCTGCCCAGGGAGGGGGTGGAATCACCAACCCTGGATGTGTTTAAAGGTCATTTGGATGTGGTGCTTCGGGCTATGGTTTAGAGGTGAACCTTATAGAGTAGGGTTCTCAGTTGGACTTGGTGATCCTGAGGGTCTTTTCCAAGCTGAACATTTCTGTGACTCTGTGAAAAGCTGTCCTTCAAGCGGACACTTCCTCTTCAATTTTGGCACTTCTCATATGCTGTCCTTGTGTATTTCTGCCTTCTGCTGGGTGCCCCATACATGCAAACATGCTTCTATATCCCACTGGTCATAAGCAGAGATCTGTACAACATTTGGCTGATCCTATCTTGGTTTGCACTGGAGGCTTGCATAAGCTGTGGCCAACCTTCCTCATGGAAGCAATGAATATTGCTGTGGCCTCAGCATCATTCCTTTAGGTCTATGGAATATTTGCTACTCCAAAATGAGTATACTGAAGGGAAATTTAGCCAACCATACAGCAGCTACCAAACTGCTCACATCATACACTCCGGTCTGTGAATATCTTACAGATGTCACTCCCCTTTTCTCCACTAACACAGGACTGGATGCACAGCAGTGCAGAGTTGCTTGCATGATGAAGGAACTTTTTAAAGCAATATCAGCAAGAAAGAAAAAATAAAAAGCAGGAAGCTGTACTGAACCTCTGGAACAGCCAACAGCCCCAGAGAGATCAGTCATCCTCAGAAGCCATGTGTTTTGTTCTCCCTGGCTGTCTTTAGATTGCATGCTCTTTCATGGAAGAGAGGGTTGGTTGTGACCAAGAAAAAATACAGGTTGATTATACTGCTCTGCTTTAAATTTTATTCAAAAGTTCACATAAATGCTAAGTAACTCTTAATTAAAGTCCCCTTTTGCCCTCCTGTAGCAATTTCCCAGGCAGCTGGGGTGGAGGGGCAAACCCCCATTTCAGCCATGGAATGCTGGGGATGCCTGAAGACCAAACCAAGAGGATTTGTTAACTTCATATCTAGTGATGAGAGGAGTTTCTGTCAGACCTACCACAGCCCTAATAGATCTCCTACTGGGGCCACAAACACCAGTACAAATGGCAGGGCTGCCAGCACAATCCCAGTGTGAATGGGCCTGAATTAGCCAGCCCCTAATAACCAGTTTACTAACACCTGTATTAGTACTGTATCAGTGGGAGGAGGGCTGCTGTTAGACAAGGCATAATCCCATAAGCTTGTCATTTGCATAGCCCTCGTTAGCTGATGAAAACCTGAAGGAGGCAGGTTTTTGCAGCCGGTGGGTCCATTCCGATGCTCCAGCTGCCTGGGTGGCTCAGTAATGAAGCCATGGTGGTGAATGTGAGGTTTATATGTATGGAAGGGATTAAGAGTATTAGAGTTTGTGTGAACCGATGTTGCCATATTCTCTCTACTGGATCACAGTAATTGGATGGGAGGAGCAAGAGTGGATCCATTAGTTTTGTCTGTTTGCCCAGGAGCTGGGTGCTAGAGATTCAATTTTGCTTCCTTTTGCTCCTTTGCTTTTGTGAAGCATGGCTGCTTTGTCTGGGCGAGCCCTTAGCACCTCTGTACACTACCCACACTAAGGCGATTCAGCCACAAAGAAGAAACCTCGGAGACAGCCCCCAGAAAATGCAGCCTGGACTCAAGTACTACTTGAGGGCAGCACAATCCTGCCTAGCCCAATCCTGGGAGAGAAAGCAAGAGATAATTGAAATCTATAAACACCTCTGGAGCCTTTTTATTATTTTATTAGTTCTCCACATTTGGGCTTAACAAACCTCATCATCAAAGAAGCCGTGAGCTCCTTACAAGAAAACTGAATGGCTTGAAATTTCACTGACTTAAGGAGCAATTGTTGAGAGTATTTGCTGGGTTTGCATAATTCTAATGCAAAAACAACCAAAAAAAAAAAAAACAACCCTCCATTTCCTACATTATTTGTACAGCTGGAGTAATCATTCTGTGTGACCCACGATGTACACAAAAAGAGAAATAAAATGACATTTTCGAGATTGTCTCTCCCCTAGTGCCAACAATGCGCCTTCAGTGACAGCAAGAAGAAAACATCCTAAAGAGTTCAGGAAAGCCTGATGCCAAAGGCAAGCTTGGCAGGATGTGAAGGCACAATAGACACTGATTAGAAAACACAGTGGGTTGGAAAGGAATATTTTAGCCATTCTAACACGGGCCACGTCATTTCAGCAGCAATCTGGAGAATGCTTTCTTCTGGGATAGCTTAGCGTTGGAAAAATGACTACCTAAAGGCAGCAGAGGGGCACAGAGAAGATGGAACTGTTCAAACAGAGCCACAACAATAGAAGCAATACCCACAGGCAGCAGAGCTTTTCTGCTTCTTAAAAAGATTGCTTTGTTCCCAAAGCTCAACAGCATCTTTTTATCAATTACACTTTCTTGAAGTTCGGTAGTGAAGTCTCAGTTTGCTTTTGTGTTGTCTCTTTGGTTTTTGTTTTCATCCTAAACAATGGCAAGTTTGTGTTTTGTTTGGGTTTTGGGGGGTTTGGTTTTGATTGTGGGGTTTTTTTTGTGTTTGTTTTTTTTTGGGGGGTGGAGTTTTTTGTGAACTAAGTGAAAATAAAAGTTGCTAGAGTTAGAGATGTGAGAAACCTGAAACTACCTTGGTCTTTATGGCTAAATAAATGTTAGAACAACCAAACACATAGTGCCAGTGCAATGATAAGGAACAACATGTGATTTGTCCTTGTGGCACTCCAGGATTTCCTTTTTGGAACGGTTTTATATCAGCATGAAACTACAATGACAAAGCCTCTGTTTATTAAGCTGTGATTGAATCTGTGCTACTGACTCCAGGAACAGTCAGAATAGTTACACACATTTTAGTGATGCTGTGATCATTTATTGCTTTCCACCTGGATTTTACAAAGGAAGGTGACTCTAAAGTGGTTCTATTTGGATTCAAAAAACAATGTTTAAGTTCAAGAAAGCCCAACATCTTCTTCTTAATTCCATACCTGAATTATATAGACTCGATAATGCCTACAGCAGGCTGTGAGCTGACCTGATGAGACAGCTTAAGGGTGAGAAGAGACACAGTGAAAGTAGTTTTTCATCATCTTAGGCCATTGGAAGACAAGGACAGGTACAGCCAACCTGCCTGTCTGATGGAGCCTCTGAAATTCAGAGGGACACCTCTCAAATAGTTTTGGTTGCCCAAGGCATCATCCAATCTTGGCTTAACACCTCCAGTGAGAGGGCATCCACAACCACTCTGGGCAACCTATTCCAGAGTCTCACCACTCTCATACCAAAGAACTTCTTCCTAAGATCCAGTCTAACCCTGCTCTCCCTCAGCTTCAAACCATTCTCCCTAGTCATAGAATCAACCAGGTTAGAAGAGACCTCCAAGATCATCCAGTCCAAGCTATCACCCAGCCCTATCCAATCAACCAGACCATGGCACTAAGTGCCTTATCCAGTCTTTTCTTGAGCATCTCCAGGGACAGCAACTCCACCACCTCCCTGGGCAGCATATTCCAATGGCAAATCTCTCTCTGTGATGAACTTCCTCCTAATATCCAGCCTATACCTCCCTTGGCACAACTTGAGACTCTGCCCCCTCATTCTGCTGCTGATTGCCTGGGAGAAGAGACCAACCCCCACCTGGCTACAACCTCCCTTCAGGTAGTTTTAGACAGCAATGAGGTCACTTCTGAGCCTCCTCTTCTCCTGTCACTAGACATCTTTATAAAAAGTCCCTCTCCAGCCTTGCTGTAGGATCTCTCCAGGTATTGAAAGGCAGCTTTAAGGTCCCCACCTCCAGAGTCTTTTCTCCAGCAAAAGGACCCATGATCTTCTACCATGAGTGCAATAAGCTGTAGGAGAAGGCTGCCTAATGAATCATGCTGTGGCTGCACTGTGGTAAATTCCAGAGAGCATAATAACAGTCCCAGTTGTTTGTCTGAATCATCTCTTGATGCTGCATGCACATTTAGCTGATGTACCAACACTAATGTACCATGCTCTCCTTGGAGCTGCAATTGTGAAACAGCTCACCAAGAAGGAAACAGCTCTAATGCCAGGCTCAGGAATGATAATCCCACAGATGCAAATCATTAAGCACAGAATAATTTAAGGTAATTACCAACCAGGGATCTGCTTTATGGAGTCAGTGGCTGTGTGGTTAGATGACGTTCTTTTTGCACAAAGCAGACAACAGTTGCCTGATGCTGAAATCTCTCTGTACCAACGCAGGTAAGGTCCTAACAAAACAGCAGTGTTCAGCCAAGCCGTGTTCAGTGTCAGTGTTACCCTCATTTTCCATCCTTATCCTGTGTCATAAATGTGATTTGTGTCAAAAGGTGAGTTAGGAGTAAAGTTCAAGGAGCCATTTTTAAAAGGTATTTTTTTGGCTAGCGTATTTATAACATCCTGGAATCCTCACGATCAGTAAACCCAGCACACAGCAAAAATAAAGGGATCCTGCACCATGCCTGGACTTCAAACAGTGAGCTCTCATTGGAGCTTCTAATACCTGATGTAGTCATCAGAGGAGGGCTGCAACAGCACTACCTGGAACAGCAGAAACTTCCGAGTCTGAGCTAGTCACTGCTGCCACAGTCTTGTGGGGTTTGCTGCAGAACAGGCAAGGAGGCCTGAGCTGTATGTTAGGACCTGACATGTTGTGGCAGTTTGTGGAGGGCACCTCAATCTTCACAGTGATGTGAACAACGTGCCCCAAACAGCTGCCTCCATGCAGCTGTGCTGATCCCCTTTCCCCTCAGGACATGGGTTCCCACTGCCCGAGTCCCCACAGCTGCACACGATCAGCTGTAGCGGACAGTCAGAATCATTTCAGCTCTAAAAGGAAAATTGAAGTGTCAGTTCAGAATGACTCTAGAGAGAACAGCTGAGGCTCAGCTGCACTTACATCATTGAGTCACCACAGCTGATTAAATTCCTCTTTTCTCCCTGTCCTTCCCTACTAACTTCTAGGGGTCTGCATATCCATCTGGGAGTAGACTTTTATATTCCCTTATAACACAGTGTCCCATTGCACCACTACAAATCAGTTTTCACTCCTGGGACACTTTGGTGACTGGCACCTTAAGAACTCACAGCACTTTACTATTTCTTATCCAGCACTGTTTTATCATTACAAAACCAGTCCACAAAATAATGGAAAGGATGGGAGCTGAGGCCACGAGCCCCTTTGTGATCTACTAAATGAAGTGCAACCAGGAGAGCTTATTTAATGTGGTCTGACAATGAATCATTTAAACAGAATCAAAATGTCTTTAATCAGAGTGGGACTACAACAGAAAAGAAGGTTCATCAACTTAATGGACTTCTATTCATTTAGTCATTTTAGTCTTTGGATTTTGAACCACATCATGAGAACTGAGTGCACTGCAAGGTCCTAGTCCACTGAAGATGTTGCTTGCTGACACTAATGCAGTTGCGCTACAGGATTATTAAAGATCCCTTCCAAGTGGTGCAGACTACTGATACATAAAGCTACACAGTTCTGCAGCTACTCAGCAGTGAGCAAGACTTCAGGTTGATTTTTATATCTTCTCGTTAAACTACACTTGGGTTACCAGTCCAAGCTGGAAGTCAAGGCTTTTGCTATGCGAGACAGAAGGATGGTATGAGAAGAGTGTCCTTGAGACAAAGAGTGTGATACCCAGATAAAATAAGCCTGCAGCTTGGGATCACTTAACTGTCAATCAGCTGTCAAAGCACTGTGACTTACTCTCTATCAGAACTTCGTTGCTCTTTACTATTCCTTTCCTTACATCATGATAGTGGGAGGTGCAAATAGGTCACTGGCTCAACCCCAGACAGATCCCTTTTCTCTTCCCTTCCTTGCACTCCTGCCAAGTACAGAGCAGTGCAGCTGACTCTGAAGAGACTGATACTGAGGAGCCTGTAGGTGCCTACAGACACCTTACATCTACCTAAACCACAATTAACCAGTGCTGGGGGTGGTGGGAGGGAAAGGCTTTTTGGGGAACAATACATGGATTTGAAAAGTTTGAGTTTAGCTGAACACAGGCTTGCATTATTTAACACACGTTCACCCCTTATTCTGCCTCCTCTGTCCCCACCATTTACTACTAAACAGGTCCCTTATCTTTATTGATCACTTAATTTATCTTTTCTTAACTCCCCTTGCTCCGTCTGGTGCTGTGTGTCCAAGGTATTGAGGCTAAACATCCGTCTGTTCATACTGTCATGACTGGTTTGCCTTTGAAAGAATAGGGGGAGCAGGTGGTGTGACTAAGTAGACCCTCGACAGAATAGGGGCACCATGGCTGTGTCCTGTCCCAACCTGCCAGCGATTCCCCACCCTCCCAACTGTTCCACATTAAAGCAGTCAACTGTGGCTTTACAGTCCAAGTTTTACACAACTGTTTTACAAACCAGGAAGAATTTCTTTTGTGGCAAAGCTTTTGTTAGGCAAGCGGAGAATGGGGAGGGGAGCAGGGTAGAGGGAGTGGAGAAAGCTCAGTTCTGAGACTGAGTGCATTTTAATGTGTATGTAGATGTACACTACGTGGTGTGCCAGGCTGCTGAGCTCCCTCACTCTGTGTGTCTGTGCTGCTTCTAAGCTCTCTTTGAAAGCAGTTGCAAACATGCCCTTCAGATGCATCCATCTTTTTCATTTTCTTGGGGTCTTCAAGCCATTTTCCTCTATGACTGTTTATGGTACAGCCTTGGCTTATTAGAGCAAGCACAGCCAAAAAGAACCAAGTGAAAGAAATTCTTATAACTATTTTTGGGTTTGCTTGGTTGGGGTTTTTTCAACAGTAACAGAATATCCATTTTGCAGGGTTGCAATGTGATTATGATTTGTATTATAAATCCAGGCAGACATCCTGAAAGAAAAGTCCAGATGATGCTTCGACCACATTCCAGTTCCTCAGCAATCCTACTGCAGGCATCATGCCACTTCTGACCTCATACCCCACATTTCAACCCAAAGGTAGCATGGATTATCTCTGAGATAACATACCCTGAAATGGTCTGGTCCACAAGAGACAGAACAATCAGGAACTCAAAAAAAAAAAAATGGAACCCAGGAAGAGCAAACATTTGTTACCAGTGTGATACTGATCCAGTAGCACTACCAGAGTGCTACAAATAGTTGTATAAAAACATGGAACCTGCCAAATTCTTCTTGTTTGCTATTTTTTCCCCCCTCCTCCCTATGAGAGTTCACCAACAAGATCATTCACAAATTTTGCCAAGGCAAACACAGCATTTGAGGGTTTCTTCACATTTTCAGAGGAGAAGGACAAGCTTATGCAGAGTCATATTTTGTACGATAAGCATTTTCCACCCTCCAAGAAGGTCTATTTCAGGCAAAACCGCAAACCAAGAGACACATCACCTTGTCTCTTTTTAAAAGATATTGCAGTCACTCAAAACTCAGAACTGTACACAAAAAAAAAACCCACTGGCTTCTCTTTTCTTTCCTTCAGGGACTTTTCTCTCCTCTTATCCTTACCCCTCCCTATCAGACTGCAGTGAAAAGTCGAAAGCTGAGACCCTGCTCCTGTAGCAGTCAATGGCAAAACTTTCTGAGGCCTGAGTTTCACCCAGATTGCTGACTCCTGCAGCAACCAGGGAAATGAGCAACTGCTGCCTAAAGAAGGAAGAATCCACATTTGTTAATTAAACCCACTAACAGCACAGATTTCTGTCAGGAGAGTGATCCTCTCAAATATGTAAGCAACTGACTTTTCAGTTCAACTGAGCACAGTTCATATTCATGAGGGGTTTTGCCTTCCTAATCAAAAATAAAGCATAAAAATACAAAAGAAAATAAATAAATTAAAAAATTCAAACAAACAAAAACACCCACCAATCAGAGCTACAATTAAATGCTTTGGAATGAAGCATGTGTTTAAAAAAGAAGTGTGTCTTCAGAGAAATCTTGACTGACATATACCCACAGTCCCTCTGGGAGCCTAGTAGTTAGGTCACTCAGAAGACTTGGTTTCAATCCTTCCCTTTCAAGAAAGGACCTGGAAGGCTTCTACAGAAAGCCCTAAAGCCACCAGGATATATGCCTGCATGGATGCTATACCATTGCCAGTCTGTCAAACTACTGCAATTCCATTGTACATAAAGAACATAAAGAGATCTTCAAAGCCAACATCAGAAGTATCTGCCCAAAGATTAATGTCCTGCTCATGAGGTTCTTCAGGCCTGGTTTTACATTTCCTGTCTCACTGAGTATTCATTGACTACATCATGAAGCACCACCTATGAGGAGCAAGAGGAGCTCCCTTCACAGTCCCCCTGTACTGGTGCCTGCTGTTATTCCTCCCCAGATGCAGGACCCTGCACTTGCCCTTATTGCACTTCACATGGTTTGCCTGCACCCAGCTCTCCAGCCTGTGTAGATCTCGTTGGATGGCTGCACAGCTTGAGGGGTGTCAGCCACCACCCCTCTCCCCTCCCCTGCCCTTCTCCCCCCAGTTTCATATAATCAGCAAACTTGCTGAGGGTACACTCAAATCTGAAATGAGATCAGATCAGATCTGAAATGAGTCTCATGGTCTTCTACATCATAAAAGCCACACACAGTTTGACAGAATGGACATGTTCAGAGAGGGTTATTTCTGGCAAGGCACAGATATTGTTGGTCAGAAGAGGTTGTACTGACTGGATCTGCTGTTATGTGGTGACTGTCAAAAGCTCTCTAGAACCATAGAATTGTCAGGGTTGGAAGGGACCTCAAGGATCAGCCAGTTCCAACCCCCTGCCATGGGCAGGGACAGCTCACACTACAGCAGGTTGCTCAGAGCCACATCCATCCTGGCCTTCAAAACCTCTAGGGATGAGGCTTCCACCACCTCCCTGGGCAACCTTTTCCAGTGTCTCACCACCCTCATGGTGTAAAACTTCTTCCTAACATCCAATCTGAATCTACCCACTTCTGGTTTTGCTCCATTCCCCAATCAATAGTGCTTGCTTTCCAAGAAAAAGAATCAAATTAATGGAAGAACTCAGCATCTAGATAAAAGAAGCAGTTTTACAGGACAGTCAGAGGCTAACCCAAGCTTTCTTTTCTGATATATACAATCCTCAAGATATTTTATATGGATTTTGTGGCTTCTGCAAAACCACATAGTCACTTGCCACATACACCAAACTTGATTAAACTTGCTTAAAAGTCAAATACTGGTATCCTTGATAGGTATAATGCCTTCATTTTACTTTCCAAGTGGAAAAATCAAAATAAAGTGGGGGGAGGGGGAGATAAAAATCATATTAGCTTCAACTTCTCCAGTTGCAAATGCAATATTTGTGTAATTGTGTATAATCGTTTAAAGTATAATTTAATACATCCCTTTAACAACCCACAAATTATCCCTTGACAACTTGAAATAATAGGTCTTTTTGTTAAAAACAGAAAGCATGTGAAGACTAAAGGTTAAACAGGTCTTTTCATCATGATAAATCACTGGTTAATGAGCCTGGTATTGTTGGGTATTGTACTTGCTCACTTTAATGCCATTACCTTCTGGTTGTAAAGCTGACACTACTAATGATCTTCATTCTTTGAACTTTTCCACAATATTGACTGGTTGCAGAGAGCAGATGTTACTTGGATTTGACTGCAAAAGTGGCAATTCATCTAAGGCTCGGGCAGCCTTGAAAAGAATGATGCTGAGCACAATGTATTTTGATATCTCTAAGTCAAAAGAGATTCTTCTCTAAGGGTCAGGTATTGCTCTTCCAGGTTCTTGGTACCACACAAAAGTCAGCCACAGAGATCAAGGTTCTTAATATATTTTCTGCAATATTTTCCTCTAAAATAACTAAACAAATGATGCAATGTGTCCACACCAAAAACGTTTGTATCTAGCCTCTAGTCTTGTACACATCACTGCTCCTGCTTCACAGTGTGCAGAAATAAAGCAATCCATCCAGTCCTCTATTTAACAGCTTGCTGCTTTGGTCTTAGCTGAAGGAGCTGTATCAGAGCTGATAAAGCAGGATGCAGAAGGCCTGCACACACATTTGTGTACCCAAATTCCTCACATTTTATTCCAGAGGGAAGGAAACCCAGCAGACTTTCACTAGTAGTCATAGGAGAAGCTGGTGGTTACTTGACACCACTATAACACACCAGGGCTGTCTTTATTTCTGCAAGGGACTAGTTTCAAACAAACTCTCAGGGCCTTGGGAACGAGGTGGAAGACCTAACAGTGAGAGAGCAAGGATCACCAAGTTCAATTTAATACTGAAGCAATGTGGAAGCTTTGTGTTTATCCCCATTCCTTTCTGTTCCTGACCTTGCCCTTTTCCTGCACCTCGTTCTTGCTCCGTTCCTGTCTTCACTGGCTTCTTGAAAACGTGAAGCATAGCTCAAAATCCAACCCTTAGGAAGGCAGAGGTAGATTTATTTCAGTTCACAACAAGATCTGTGCCAGAAAGATTTTGCTGCCTTGGAAAACAGAAATGGGGACAGCTTAACTTGGCATCCCCAACACCAAACCTCAGCCCACTACACCCTTCACGCACGCATTCCTTGCGTACTTCTGTGCAGCAGCAGGCACAAAAGCTGCATGGCTTAGCTTTTATAAAGGCCCTACTCTGCCCTCTTTGCCATAATATCTTATACCTAACATACTCCAAGGACTTCTAGATTCCTTTCTCCTTTTTTCATAAGTGAGGATTTGTTTTTCTCTTCTTTCACTGAGTTTGGGGAGCATGGAAAATGAGGGTGGGATTGATGTTATAAACACTCTTCTGGTCATGGAATCCAGCTTCCTGTAACGTGAATTCAAAACCAAAACAAACAAAAAAACCCCCATCATTTTCTATAAAGTACTAAAAAACATCCATACTAAAAATCCCAAGCTCTAAAAGGCTTTTTATACACACTGGGGGAATAAAAAAATTAACTACTTTTTTTTTTCCCTGAGAGTTTAGTGGTGAAGGTTTAATCCTTGACCTGCATGGGAAGCTTAAGAAACTTTTCAATCATATTAACCTCACAATATAAAACTACAAGCATGGACATCATCCCTGCCTGTCACCTCTGGTCCTACCAAGCTCAGTTAGATTTCAAGGAACACTTCATACAGGATGTCTATCACATCAATACCTGAGCTTCCCTGAGCTGCAAAGGGGATCTCTCACTTGAACTTAGAGCTACTCATGTAGAGGGTAAAATCCTGAATAACGGAACCAAAGCATCAACAAAAAGATTTCACTTGAGAAGTAATTAAGCAGACAATTAATTGATTTAATGAATAATGGGGAGGAGGGTAATATCAACTGTGGGTAGTATCAACATCATCGCCCCCACCTTGTGCTTATCAATTTAAGTATTTCCTATTTTACTGATAAAACAAAAACAACAGAAGGACAGTGACTCCTGCCATGAAAAAAAAAGCCCTTTGAATCTCATGGACCACACACAAGTGCTCCGTGTATTTTAAGATTCTTTTTCAACCAATTCCATTCCTGTTGTTTAATGCAATTATTTAATTGCAGATTGCTCTCTCACTCCCTGTGTTGTGTTCTCATGCATCCATTATTTTTTGCTTTCATTTTTAGGACCTAGCTCTGATTTTTTTTTTTCCCTTGGAGGAGATGCAAGACTAGTAGCTGAACTTCTGTATTCATCCAGACATTCAGATACAGTTACCACATAATCAGAGCACTTTTGGAGTGTTTGGGCTGCTAAAAATCACTCCTAGTAAACACTTCAACACAAGCTAATGCAAATTATCCAAGAAAGGCTCTGTCTGACAAACCAGATTTACCACAGAGGCAGACCCATTGGGAGTATCATTTTCACAGGAGGTGGGGAGCTTCTTTAACCAAAGATATTAGCTCATTACATATTTGTGCCTCTACATCCTAAGTAACTCCATGGTTTATGTGTATGAAAAGCAGAACTGTGCATCAGGTAGTTTTCCTGAATCTATCTTGGCTTCAGGGTCTGCTTTCCCTTGACAAAAACCTTCTTGCACAAAATTCTCATTCTCTATCAGCAGATTTGGGATTTAAACAGCAGTTATGTTGACTTCAGGCTCCCATTCCAGTGCATCAAGCCATGATTCCTGCTTGCTTTGCCAGCCAAAATCATGAATCCATGATAAATGGATTTTTATAAATCCATTTATAAAAATTGGGACACTACCTTAACTTATCTCATTATTTCATTGCAATAGGAAAAAAAGGAAAAGGGAAAAAAAGTTTATATTGTGTGTCTCCACAATGCTCAGTGTGTGACATGGCATGATGTGTAATATTCATACATGTGTTAACCCAGGGGTTAGCTTATAAAAGTGCAGGAAAAGCTATGCTCTAGCAGCAGAATTGGCTGAAAAGACTTTCAGAATGTTTTCCCAGGATACAGCCCTACACCCTTCTCTGCCTATCACCCCCTATTACTTGACCACATTCACCCCCAGTGGCCCTTTGCCTTTGACCTTTCTCTGCCACTGCCTCTGATTTTGTATTTGTTTTCTGAGGGCCTATTATCAATCACTTTTAAGTACCCTTAAGCAGAACATTTAATCTAGGCATGTGAAAGTAGTAGCTCTTTCCATCGAAAGAAGTTATTGTAAGCCAGGCATAGTTTGTATCCCTTGAGACAGTGAAGCCAAAAAGGGGGCAAAAAATGAAATAAATAGGGAAAAGTAAAGAAGTTACACATGGTCCAGTTGCCAGAACTTGCATTAGGTTTGAAGTACCTCACAGTGGTCTCCACTCTGATAACCCACAAACCAAGACTCCTGCTTAGAAAAGTTCAAGTGCTGGTGTCAGCTAATTTCTCTTGTACCAAAATGTTGCATTTTATTTCCACTGATTAGCATAAAATTGTTCCCATTGTCTCAGCCACACAGGCACACAATGGTGCCAAAGATCTCTGCAGTGGGGAGTTTCTGGGTATTTCCAGCTCCTGGCTTGGCTTTGGAATTCATTAGCCACAGAAACAGCACATGCTCTGTGCTGGATTTCCATATCCATCTCAAGAAAAACATTATTTTTTCACTGTTGCCTCACTGAAAGTTTTGATTATCTGCTATGGGTAGCTAGAGACTGAAGCCATCATTTGCTTGTGCAACAGATTTTTTTTTTTTTTTTGTCCTTGTTTATTATTTTATCTGCCAATATCTACTTTTACCTGCCAATATCTACTATACAAAAACTTCTATAATTTGCCTGTCACGGAATTTTCTCAGTCACGAGAAAATTGCGCATACATGCTGGGAAGCACTCAAAAAGGTAATTAGAAATGGCTGCAAATAGCTATTATTGCACACTCCTCCTCCTCTGTTTTCCTGCTACTGCTTTTCCATCTACTTGCTTGGAGTTATTCTCGTTTCCATTCCTCAGAAAAGCTTTTGTAAAATAAAAAATAATTAATAAATAAATAGAGAGGGGGTTTCCACTTCTATCTGGGAGTGATGTGCCCTGCATCCAGCCTGTGTCCTCCAAAGGAGAGGAGGTGGAGGAGCTCCTTACATTGGATTAAGGAGAAGCCCAGTTCTTCTACCCTAACACATCTTGTTCTTGGCTCTGTTCAGTCCTGCTGGCTGCAGCTGTCCTGGTAGGTCACCCTCCCATAGACCTTGATACAGTAAAAAGGAATTGGGGAAATGAGCAGGGGAAGAAAAACAAAAAAACCAAACTCCTTTATAAAGTAGTTGCAGAGGAGTAAAGTCACACAATGAAAGAAACACCCTGGCTAAAATCCTTATGTTTCATGTCTCTCTCTATTACTTAGCATTAAACTTTTTGATACTGTTTCTGCTGCACTAACAAGATAACATTTATTAAAGAGGTTTTACAGATTCCACACTGTATCTATGCAAATAAAATCAACTAAAACTGAGATTTGACAACTGTTCCTCTTAAAACAGAGAGATAAGGGGCTCAGATAAAGGGCTAACATTTCTCAGTATAGCAGCAGAATGCTACCCTCACCTACCAGTACTACCCTCACCAAACTTTTCCAGATATACCCTGGAAAATATAAATACAAAAGCACTCCCCCAGATTCCCATGGCACACCTGCTAATTCCAATTATGACAACGTTAGATGAACCATTATCTTGATCAGGTTTTCTTTCAACAACAAATTATTTTGAGTAAGGTTCCCTAGGGAATCAATGCTTTGCATTTTCTCTCCTTCTGATGCAAATGAAAATAGTCTGGCTTGGTAGTTACTTTTTTGTTTGTTTGTTTGTTTTTAACCTAGTGAAATCACTTGACAAGTGTAAATCACAGAATTATTGAGGCTGGAATAAGACCTCTGAGATCATCAAGTCCAATATTGTGC